>NC_071089.1:21792500-22092500 GCF_027358695.1 Spea bombifrons | reverse complement strand
GTTCTACAAGGTGTTGGAAACATTCCTCATGATAGCATTACGCGCTTACTGCAGATTTATCGGCTGCACATCCATGATACAAATCTCCCGTTCCACCACATCCAAAAGGTGCTTTATTGGATTGAGATCTGATGACTGTGGAGGCCTTTGGAGTACAGAGAACTCATTGTCATGTTCAAGAAACCAGTTTGAGATTATGTGAGTTTTGTGACATGGTGCATTATCCTGCTGGAAGTAGCCATCAGAAGTTGGGTACACTGTGGTCATAAAGGGATGGACATGGTCAGCAACAATACTCAGGTAGGCCCAAAGTGTGCCAAGAAAATGTCCCCCACACCATTACACAACCACTACCAGCCTGAACCGTTGATACAAGGCAGGATGGATTCATGCTTTTAAGTTGTTTATGCCACATTCTCACCCTGCCATCTGAATGTGCCAGCTGGAATCGAGACCCATCAGACCAGGCAATTGAGTTATTGTTGCCTTTCTGGCATCTCTGCCCATTCTCCTTTGACCTCTGATATCAACGCAGCATTTTCATCCACACAACTGCCACTCCCTGGATATTTTATTTTTTTCTGATGCTCGGTTTGAATTTGAACATGCTGTCTTGACTTGGCAAGTCTAGTTGCTGCCATTGGCTGATTCCAACGGGAGAGCTTTAATGCCACTTGGCTGCGTCAAGAGACAAAGGTTCAATTATTTTAAGGACATACAAATATGAGATACACTGGGAAATTTAGGCCTAACGATTTAGGAACCTTAAGGAATTTACTAATTTTCAGTAAGTGAAAAGCTTAAACAGCAGGGTAGAGATTAATTTCACTAGTTGTCTACGTTGTTATATAAACCAGAAAACTATTCAGTAGATATTCAGAGAAATGTTTGAACGTGGAAGATAAAAAAATTCCCTGTAATAAATGGGCAATAAGAATAAAATATAATGAACTGGCATTTCAAATTATTGGATGGTCTGAAGATCCTCACAAACCAGATACACCTACTTAAATGGACAGATTCATTTTCCAGACATCGTATTAAGGTTCTCTGTGAGATAGAAAATATAAAAAACTAAACTGACCTAGAAGTTGCCGCCCTCTGTGGAGCTGACTGGAAATAAGTATATCACATGCAGGGTGAGTGGCTGTTTCTACTGAAACCAGGAAGCATTTATATGCTCAGTTGTGCCCCAGATGAAAAAAAAGATGGGCAGCAGCAGTGAACTGCATGTTTGATAGCAAAAGTATGTGCAAGAAGTGTACTCACTAATGCTAGCTGATTTCAGTAGAGGCTTCTGAGAGAGTAGTTTTCTAACTACAGAAGCTAAAGAAGGCCTCAACAGATTTGCATACAGTAAAATGTACTCCAAATTAATTCCAGTATGCATTTAACATGAAAATAGTACTGGGCTGCTCCTTTAATGGAAAAGTTTGTTTGGTAGGGCAGTTACCATGTTTTGCTATGTAGAAAACCTTTGAGGATTCCCTCTCTCTGAACAGTAATGTCCTCTCATAACACAGAGGCCACTGACTGCCATATAAATCTATTCACCACAACAGAACAACCAGAAAATACATAAAGTAACAAGAAAGTTATTTATTGCATTCTAATTCTGCGAAGTCCAGTGCAACTGATTTCAGAACATATAATTTGTCCTCTGAAATGTCTTATCCTCAGAATGGCAGGGACGCATCAGACAAGGAGCACAGTGTAAAGGGTGAAGTCTCTTCTCACTGATTGCTTCTGCAAAAGGGCAGAACCTCCACATACATTGGAGAAATGAGGGAAAGGCTGTTCTTGTGGTTCCAACCTTTTGCTGATGCACTTCAAGAAGACAGACTATAGCAGACTGATTCCCAGAGAAAAGAAAGGTGCAGAAATGCTTCTCTTTATCCTTAAAGCCTTATCCTTATTGTGCAAAGACTCTACGCCGTTTTCAGCAAGTGCTCCTGGAGACTTGGACAATGGTGGTGATACTGGGGAGAAGCGGACGAAAACAGAATAACAAGAAGAGGCAAGAGAAGAAGCAGAGTTGCAGACGAGGAGACAGGAATGAGGAAACGGATGGAGGAGGAGAAGGTAGGGAGACATTGAGAGAGAGGGTAAGAGAGTGAGTTAGAGTAAGTGAAAGTGTGAAAGAGAGAAACTATAGCCTTTTAGCTTTATAATGCATATTAATACAGGGTTAATTTGGCGATAATGAAAAAAGCAGTGGACAACCAGTTTTTTTTTATCAACTTTTATATGTCATTTTATCAATACTAAATTACTTAAACAGTAAAACAAAGTCAGTCCACAAACGATTTGAAACAAGTTTAGCCAAATAAAACTGCACAAGCCTGGAGCACACTGTGAATACAGGCTGGATTCAGGCTGGCTGACGCACACTGGAGGCAGGGCCGGATTAAGAGCATCATGGGGCTGGTGCTGAGGATTTTGGTGGCCATTTTATGGAAAAAAATAAAAGACAGAATCTTAACTCCTTGGCATCGATGTGTACTGGATAAAGATGACATCCGTGCTTGGCAGATAACACAAGATAGAATCTTATGTGATGGGATTGGGAGTACCTCAGTATACTAAAAAGTCATCATATATGGGATGCCTGAAGCCACCATTTAGTACCACTGATCCTTTTTATTAAAATATGCAGATTGAAATAGAGTAAATAACACAAAACCTTTACTTTTCCTCCCACTGATTTATAGGCCTTGACTACAAATTTAGGAGGATGTTTTATCTCTGGATAAGTAAAAATTACATAGTTCAATTTATTTCTACAGTAAGTAAAGTACCAAGAAACAGATGACCAAATATACACCAGGACAGGCTCTGCCACACCGACACCCAAACACACACCAGGACAGGCTCTGCCACACCGACACCCAAACACACACACCAGGACAGGCTCTGTCACACCGACACCCAAACACACACACACACACAAACATGCTTTCCACACTGCTTTGTTGTTTGTGTGTTTGCCCCCTTATGTATTGCCCCATGTGTATTTGTGCCCCCAACCAGCTCCCCTTATGCATTTATGCCCTCACACCCTTGTGTATTGATTTTTACACAATGTCCCCAGCCAGCCTCCCTCCCTTGTGTATTGATGCCCCCAAACCCTTTTGTACTGGTTAATGTAATGCCCCCATACCCATGTGTATTGTAATTGATTTATGTGATGCCGCAACCACCCTGTTGTGTGCTTATAACCCTCAGCCACCCCCTTTTTGTATTATATAATTGCTGCCCCAAGGCAGCCCCCATTTGAATATGGGTCCCCTTCCATCTATCACCCTAAGCATTTTTTTTAAATACTTACTTTTTGCTGGCTTCTTTCCCTGCAGACCGCTCTCCTCCGACATGCTTTTCTCCCAGTCACGAGGAATTCTTTCATGTGAGCCCGCCCCCTTGAGCGTCACGTTGCATCTTCAAAGGGGCGGGACGAAGAGCCTCATGAAGGCACTGGGTGGCATGGTGCATGGACGCCGGCTGCTTCAAAATCATAAAGCGGCTGGCGGAGGCAGTGGCATCTCTGTGTGCGGGCCGCATTTGGCCCACGGGCCGCAAGTTGGATGCAATAAAAGAAATATTCATGATTTTTTTTTATTTTGACAAAATGTTTTTCAAGCTATAATACACAAGTTTTTGCTCATACATTTTAAAAGAAGTCATTAGTGTCTCCATTATTTTTTTTAATGTTCTATAATATATTTGCTTATGATTTTAATTATCAAAAAAGCAGGGCTTGTTCTGGGTCTTGCTAATGCATCAAAATTCCTTATTAGATTTTTACTGTACTCTTCGCTTGAATATTAAATATATCATTATATTATTAATATTATTAAGAGAAAGTTCAAAATCAAAATGAACTTGACCTTAGAATAAGCATCTTTTGTTAAAAACTTATTATTGGACACTAACAAAATAATATCATAATATTGTTTTATTTTTTCCCTAAGTCTTCCAATGGCCAGCTAAGCATTGTTTTGAGTCTTTCTATTCAGTTGATGTCAAAATCAGGTGAAATCACAAGCAATCACGTTAGTAGAGAGGAGTAAAGCAAACCAGTCCATTGGCTGACATGATCATAAGCACTTTTCAAAATCTACATAAGAATCACTTTTTTACATATAACCATCAGTGAATATAGCTTTTTCCTTTAAAAAGCAAATTGCAAAATTACCCCAAAATATAAACTCTAAACAAACACTGAATGGCTGAGAATATTTCATATTTTATAAAATTAGAGGCAACTAACCCAGAGGATGGGTTAAGGATGGAATCTTGGCTAGAACGGACACAAAACAGCATGACGTCAGCATTTCAGTTCATCTTTCTCAAGTCTTTTGAGCATTTTGTGTATTGTGGTGGAAATGGCCTGACAGTTGCAGTCCAGTACATGCATTAATAAGTGAAAAAGGCAAGCGCTTCACTTAAGTACATTTTCGTTTTACATACATGCTGTGGAACACATTGTGTACTTTAATCTGGGGTATGCCTGTAGTAGGATTGCATTACAAACTATTTTATCTTTTTCATAGACCTATACTTTAAATCTCAACTAAGGAAACCCTCTGATGAAACTGTGATGCTTTTGAGTGCTTCATTGACGCTGCCAGTAGAGAATACGTGTACAGAATACACTACTGCACATATCATTTTAAAAGAGGCCAGTGAAGGCATTTCCAATATTAAGCAAAAAACTTACAGCTGTCTACTTTAAATCCTGCCCCAGAGTTTTATGACAGACCCTACCATAAGATTGTGAGCTAAGCTAAAGCTCACACAATACTACAGCCAATGATCCCTTGTTGGATTAGATAGTCCAATGGCAGAATAGGTCTCCCAAGGCATGGCACAGTGTAACCACATATACTCATAGGTTTGGCTCCCACATTCATTTAAACACTGCCCTTCTGTCTGGATTAAGACAGAAGGTAAGATCCAACCTGAGCAAGGATAATTTAATTGTCACTAAAGTCACACAAAGGACATCTTAAAGGTGGAATCAACCAGTGTCATTGTACAGCACTTTGGAATGTGATGGTACTATATAAATCAATGAGTAATACTACTAGTAATAATTATTATTTCAAAATGCACAATGTTGAGATTTAAGAGGATATGTTGTATCCTTTTTCTGACTATGTTTTTTTTGGAGGGGAGTGTTTGCTGCTAGAACAAAGTGGAGGGATAGATAAACTCCTGTAGACTTAAGTAGAAAGAATAATTTAAGACGAGCAGGTTGTGGACAGAGGTCAGATAAGGAGACAAGTGTCAATTAGTAAGGAGTTGTAGTAATGCTGGCAGGGTATCACAATATTTGCAATATTGTGGAACTGTTGACTGTGACAGAGATAGTGGTGATAGACAAGAAAGGATATGACTGAAAGTTCAGTCTTGGGGCTTTAGGTAGTGTGATGCCCTTTAGGATGCTACTTCTGAGAGACAATTACTATATCTTATAGTTAGATACTTGGTACAGACACATTATGAATCAATGTGTAGATTCTGTCCTCATCTTCTCTGTTCAATATTATAAATCTTGATTTGAGGTAGCTATAAAGATTGGCTAGAACAGGGCTTCATTGTTCAGCCACTCTCATTAATCCGGCTTCACCATTCAGCCAGGGTCACCCAGGTAGGTAAACTATAATTCACCTACCACTGGAAAAATGTACTTACCCCTAAAAATGGGGAGACTCTTACGGGGAAAGCTTTACTTTCTACTGACCTTATTGCGTGTATAGTATTTACTGTGGAAGGGGGAGAAAAAAGCATTTTTTCCCACATCTTCCAGCTCTAGATTAACTGATGCTCATATCTGAAGAACATAAAAATGTCAGCTCTTCCTGGTTGGTGCTCAGTGGTTACAGCCCTCCATGGAACAAATGAGATTCTGTAAGGATACAGAAAGCACTCTTCTATGTATGTGTATTCAAGTATTATTCCAAAACGTATTTTTCTGTGGCCCCTAGTTACCCTGATCCAACACTGTTTACTTTAGCATACTGGACACAGCTTGTGTAGTAAATCTCACAGTTCGCTCCTTTAAACAAATATAAACAAAAAGCCACGTGCTTTATTCCCAGTAGAAGCTGCCCTTTTGTATGAATTCCAAGAAAACACTGATTCGCTATGATCTAAACGGTTTAACTCTGTGTACTGCAGCCAACAAAGACAGGGGAATCCCTGCTCTACTGATTTACTCATGAAACCACTGCCGCTGCATGAATGAACGGTATGAATCAATATGTTTTCTCCACTCATTAATCCCCAAAAGCATACTGTACATACTGTCAAACTTTATATAAAGATGTTTTCATGAATGAGTTGGTGCTCACAATAGAAGTGCCTGTCAAATTTAATGAGTAAACATACAACTAGTGTTAGGGTGCATAGATACAGGGCTACAGTTGTTGATTCACTAAAAGATAAGTTTTGCTTAGTTAAAAAATTTTAATATCAACGATTTAGCTAATAGTGTTGAGTCCCCTAATATTATTATTTTATTTTTTTTAGCTAGCGCCATCATATTCCGCAGCACTGTACAACGGTTAAACAGGATATGACACGTAGTAACAATAAGATTTACAGATGCAACAGGTGATGAGGATCCTGCTCAAGCCGTTAACATTGAAATGTTTATTTCACATAAACATGTTACAAATTATTTAATGAATAACTATTTTATGACCAGCGCTTACAATACTGCTTTCCAAGTTCAATTAAGTTTAAATATTAATAGCTAAAACAGGTCATTGTCCAGAAGATGGCTGTAAAGGTGGTATGTAGATCAAAGCTCTGTAATAAAACTCAGATGACTAAGAACTGTTTATGGCACAAAGCCAAACAATGCAAGTGCAAATTAACAAAATACTGTGGGGTTTGGGGGAAAAAGCATGCAAATGAGTATATATTAAATGTAATGAAATTAATAAACCTTTAAAGAATGTATTTATTTTTTATTTTATAGTCACCTAGAAGTTCCTGCGGGAACAGGGCCCTTCATTCCTCTTGTATCTGTTTGTCAATTGCTGTATTGTACTTGTCATTATCTGTTTTTTAATCTTGTACAGCGCTGCGGAATCTGTTGGCGCTTTATAAATAAAGTATAATAATAATGATAGTCAGTGGGATCAAGTACAATTTGTTTAGAGTCAAGTAGTAAGAAATAATTAATACAATAATTGTTACTATATATATATATATATATATATATATATATATATATATATATATATATATTTAAAATGTCCTTTCTTCACCAGGGCTATTTTGTACTTGTACTAATATAAAGTAAATTTCTGTAGGCTTGTTTTGGTTTTTGTGGCCACCATTAAAATCTGAAAACTTTACAGCTTGAAGATGGTGATTTGCACCTTGTAGTTATTGCTATTCTTTAAAATGTATAAAAATCCTATGCATTTGGGGTGATTTTTAAATCAGGCATTACTACGCCAGTAAGTGTTTCTGGTTATTCGGAAAATAGGTGGATACTGCGGGGTACAGACTGATTCTACTTTATCATCTTGAGAATGTGATGCAGAAGCAGTTTGTACCTACTGCAGTACAGATCCGCCAGAAACATTTTTTCACCCCTGGGACTGTTGAGGAATTGGTATTACCTAACTGAGCTTTTGGATTTAGTTAAATTTTCTATTTTTTACTTTTTGTTATTATTTGAATGCATTGTTGATGTACATGCATTTCCCCTTTGTATATATTTTTTGTCTATACATTATTATCTGGGATAGAGAATGGCATGATAATGTTCTTTTATTCTATGCATTGTGGGGTTTATGATCTACAGCAAGTGTTATACCAGTTTTAGTCTACTTTGTTCTCTTAGTTATTACCATAACCATTGTGTTCATATGAAATAAATATATAATAATGCATCCAACAAATTGCTCTGGAATCCTCTTATTTTTCACTTTCTATCATAGAACTTCAAGTATGTCTTTATATTTCAATTATTTTGGGAGGCTCGTAAGACTTGAAAGGTGAAATGGGCCCAATGATAACCCAATTGCGGAAGAGAATTATTGCCGTTGCGGTAACTTGTCACATTCAATAACTTGCTTTGCATTTTATATTAGGCGATGTTAAAACAGTGTCACATATCAGACTCTTATGGCCAGAGAAAGTAAGATGTTACTTCAAGCTTTGTGATTGCTGGTAAATAAAATATGACAAAACACCAAGGTGCCCGTTTATCAATGATTTACGGCCCTTTACATTATAAAGCTGAGCATTGCTTCTGTGTGGGTAACGGGAGACCAGCTCATTTATCATGTACCTACTGCCACTATGCCTGTGCCTTCACAACTGTGTTTTGTGGATTGTAGAAAAAAATAAATGAAGCTGGAAACAAGTATATTATATATATATACTAAGATGACAGCTGAATATATTGAATAAAATAATTAAACTTAGGTGGTTGTACATATGTGCATAGATATACAGATGGCCAAACGAGGCATAATAGCTTTAAAGTACAAACATTTGGTCCCAAGAAATAATTATTTGAATGTTGTGACAAATAATTAAGATAGCTGCTTTCGTCTACACATGTATATATTGGTTATTTTAATAGGTACATATAGTTGAATATATTGGTGAAACTCTGAACTGGGAAAAATGTACCATTTGTAAAAATGACAGGTCAACTTAAGGTTTTGCAATGGCAATGGAATTGCTTGTTATGTTTTACCATTCGCAGATACTTTGATTTAAAATATGTCAAAATGAACAGGAAACAGAGAAGATATTTTTGAATGATGCTTTGAATGAAGCGAAATGCCATCAAGGGAAAATATTACACAAAGAAGATCTGATCTATTTATTATAATTCCCAGAACATGTTGTAAGAAAAGGGAATATATGTATTTTGTTTTTATAATAATAATAATACATAGAAAGACGCATGACCATATCTAGGATTAGGTGTGTTTATGACCTAATAATTTGGATCCCTATAATGAAAGGCAATCCTACTTTGCAGCTATGGAGTAAATGGCGTGACTCTAATCGTGCTTGCCAGCACATGTGCAGGAAAAGAAATCCAGGCCACATATGTGAGCCTTCTCACCCAAGCAGAAGCCCACCGGCAGCCATAATTAATTTGCATTGGTTTATCTGGAGACATCACATGGGGGGGCACCCTACATGTCTCATGTCCACAGACGCTTAATCGGAGGGCCTCCTGGACGTTTGTGCTCTGGATTTTTTTTCTTCTAAAATGCGGCTAGTATGGCCCAAACGGCGATGCAGCACACAGAACCTGAAAACAATTGTTAGCTATTAAAAATGCCTCCGACCTCTGCCCACTATAACTGTCAAGGGAAGAGAGGACCACAAAACTTGTGGAGAGGGTCATCATGTGGGCAGAATATTTTCTTCTCTATATAAGTATTAGTATAACTAGAAAAATGTATGCATACGGAATACATATACAAAAATACCCTTAAAATATGGAGTAGAGTTCTGCCATTGGCTATTTGGTTTAGCAGCTTGTCATGCAAAGCCAATAAAAGGCTAAGCTCTATATGTGTAAACTTTTTTTCGGAGGATGTGATATCCTGTTGGGTCATCTGAGATGAGCACATAATTCAGGCATCTGCAATATTGCCGAACACATTTAAATAGATATGTTTTTACTGTGAAAATGATTTGTTAGAACTCGCAAAATAACTTGAAAAGTGGTATCAGTAATAAAAAAAAAAAAAGGGAAATCATCTTAAAATTTTTACATACCCATTAAATACTGACTACTTTTTCAGGGTGAGTAAACGATACATCTGAATTATATGAAGCCAGAAATACATTAGAGAGGCATGAACTATAAATCTATGATAAATACTGTAGATGTATCTGAGAATTCTCAGGATATACTTAGGCAGATCTAGAAATCACAGCTGATTACCAACCGTCCAAGACAGTCTATTGATCTCAAGTAAGGAAGTGATGTGTAGAGAGTAAGGAGGAAATCTCCAGAACAACATGTCAGGATAGTTTCCAGTTTTGACTACAATGGGATGCATATGAGAGCCCCTACATCATTGCCTCCCCATGTAATAGATGAGACTCTCCTGCACTCGTTCTACCACTATGCACACATAGCTTACAAAATATGCCTGTGCTGACATCATCCTCAACAGGTAGACAAGCGAAGAACACGTGCAAGAGTCCACTGGAAGATACTCTTCTTCTCTCCAATATCGTCAGGATTACAGATCACCTGTTTCACCCTACATTTAGTGATGACCTATAATCAAGATGGTAACACAGAGCATATTTCTTAATGTGAATGGTGAAATTGAGTTATTGTTTACCTGACTCCTTCACTGCCCTTATTACAATCTCCTTTGGTAACATCATTGTTGTTTCAGTCTGTGTGTGGGTTTCTGTGTTGTCTACACCCCACAACATTGGATTTTGTAAGGAAGGTATAGTCTCTAAAAAGAGAGGGACGATTACCACTTTGGAGAGTATTGAAGAAAACAATTATAATGCTTAACAAATGCAAACAGAAGTGTGGGCCATCAAAACCAGAAGGGCAGAAGAACCAAAAGCTCATACCCTGCCAAAACTAAAAGAGTGGAGGTGTATTGCATTGGTGTGACGGGCGGTAACAGCTGGCAAAATTGTGTGTAGCTACCAACCACCCTCTCCTTGCTGGAGAACGAGACATCACCCAGATCTCCAGCAATCAGCTGGAGGTACTAGTTTTGTCCTAATCTGTTTTAGTCTGGTTATGGTTTGCTTTGTACCCTGGAAGCTACTGGAGCTAAAATGTTTTATTTTTTACTTTCAGCAAGAGGATTCTGTGTAAAAAGTATTTCATGGTGAGTAAAAAAATCTGGTTTTTTTTTATATGTGGATATAAACGGGAAAGAAAATATATTTCCATAAGTGTATTTTGAGTTAAATGTCTAAAACAAAGCCTGCTACAAAGCCTTTGTAATTGCAATATTCACTTTGAACCCTTCCCAGCACCATTTTCTTTTTTTCTATCTCTAGCTCCAGGCTTTTGACTACTAGCAGTGTTTCTATGATGCCAGCTTTAGGACTGGGGCCTGAAAGGCACATTTATGCTTTGTGTGTTCTTGACCTTTTGGCCAAGGAGGGACAGAAAGGGGTTGTGTATCCATTCCTGGAGTGTGGCCCCCAGAAGATGAAGATATGGGGGTCTGTAGATATATTGCGGCTCTTACATAGGCACTTTTGGTACTGTTCACGTTTTTCTTTACTTATTAAAACACCGCACTTTGTACTTTAATAAACAATCTGTATCTTACTACTGCATAGAATGTCAATGCCGCTCTGCGTATGTGACATTTTCTGATTTAAATATGGCAGCAAATAGGAGCCAAAATGGCCTGTCTAACTTGCCCAGGGCAAGAAACCATTTCTAGAAGAATTTTTATCCAGAAGAAAAAATCATTTAAGTCTTTCTATTTATTGTAGTTTCTATTTATTGTAGTCTCATTTGCAGAACAACAAATTATCTTTTGGGTTATTTGGATAAAATGCTCTACATAGGAAATTCATGTATATTATGCTTGTTACTGAGAAATGCAAATACTACCAGAGACCTTTACGCAAAAAAAAAATAAAATAGTGAGACAAGCAAACGTGTGAAACATTGCCATATTTAAAGAGGCAGCCAGACCCAAGGTTATTTTTTCAGGTATGGGTGAATTAAGGAGTTTTCTTCACTGGCCTCTGTTTAAGTGAAATCTGAGCTCTGTTTCTTCTTGCAAACCAGCTTGTTTATTTACCCGGTGTCTGGAATCTGGCATTTGTGTTCAGTTACCAACACATTCATCTCTATAGGATGCGTTCAAAATTGCCATGCAGGTGACACACTAGCTTGCTTAACAGGTTGGGCTGCCGGGGTTATTTCTGGCTTCTTTTTTTCAAATAAAGAGCCATTCCTACAATCAGGTCTCAATATAGTACAAACAATTATTACAAAGATGGTCAAGACTATAAGTAAATAATATATTATCTGATTAAGTGATGCAGCAAATTCAGTTAATAAACATGTATTTATATTCTTTAGGCTTGCGTGTGAGTGTGTGTGTGTGTGTGTGTAAAGAAAACTCCCCTAGCGAATACTTCAAGTGTGGTCATCTGATGTTTTCTAAGTTAAGAAAGTAACTTGACCTGAGGTTTTTGTAATTGATGGTCATTGTGCAAAAATGCTAAGAATTTTCAAGAAGTCCCCTTGAGCCTTCAAACTTAGGTAAATTATGAAATTCCAGCAGAGGAGTTCAAAGAAAGCGTAATCTCAGCATATGCCTCCAGATGGCCGAATGGATGCCTATATGTAACAGATCATTATAGTTAAATTTTATTTAGAAGTGAAATATATACAACACATATCTACCAAACATATTGCTCCTCCATATGCAGAGCGTCTATAATCGAGTTCAATTTTAAAAGAAAATTATTCACTGCACTCGTATTTGTTAAAAGTATTCAATTTTGCAATGTATAATGAATGTTTTAATAATATATGTAGCAGTTTGGATTTTTTAACTATATATTTTGTCTTAGTAATGTCCGTTGCCAGAAACAAACTGTAGCCGACCCGACAGGGTTAACTGAGCATATGTGAAATTTAGCTGTCATACACCAAAAAAGTGAAAGATGAGGTCATGGGTTACCTTTGAGGTTCAGCAGACATCTGTATTTGAAACAGTACTCCCTTTCAGAGTGTTTGAAGAAATATTGCTTACCTTGCAATTAACCCATTGAGAGAAAAGGAGCTTTTTCTTACACAATTCAGATTCAGTCAAAGGTAAACACCGATTCAAATAGCAAATGCATGCAAGGTCAGAACGATATGTTATGTGGTTTCCTATATTAGTGTATAGATTGCATCAAATTCCCCCAGTGGTAATGTTCTCTTGAACTTTGAGATATAGCTATTCTTATTGTAGTCTGAAGAAATCATCTTTAAGATTTATCTGCTACATGGCAAGTTATGGAATTCATTCTTTCTCATTGGGAAAGCCAAGATTTCCCAATTCTTATATTTAATGAAAAAGAAAAAAAAACCAAAATGATTCAAAAATGAGAAAAAAGCCAGGCCTAAATCTTTACAGTTTATTGTGTCAATTTCATTTTTAGCAACTCAACCTTTTTAAAGGCAAATGTATAACGTGTATTAACAATGGTTCTTGGAATATACTTTCAGTATATAACAACGGTACATCACATTAAATTCACCCAAAATGGGTAACAAATAACATAAGAACTGGCAGATTTATTTATTTATAACTTACAATATTTTACTTTGTACAAACTGCATTAAAATGTCCCCCACCTGTATATTTCATAATGCAAGCAATATATTTAGAAGTTCAGGCACTGATACTGGACTTATTAATTCTGGGTTTTATTGCAACTCGGAGGAACATATAAAATGGAAATTATACGTAGCCAAAAAAATTGTATTTTCTTCACCCAGCTTCATTCATTTTTTTCACAAAGTATTTAAAGTTAAGTTATTGTATCAACAGCAAGTATAATACATTGACATAGTTTCAGTGCTAAAAGATTCTTGTTATCTATAAGTAGGCCTTGAAAATCTAACAATGAACATTTAATGTTAACCACATCATTTTTTTTTTCCGTTTGTGAATTTTCAACATAGAAATATATTTATAAAAGTTTATCTGGACAGTAGGTCATGCTTGCATGGAATTTTACAGCAGCTTAACAACACATTATGGATGCCATATAAATCTGGTGCAGAATTCTAACAAACTTGAAAAGGCCTCAATGGTTCATGGTTTTTATAACACCATTAATTTATCACACGGTTAGAAAATGTCACATTTTGTATTAATACGTTTTTTTAGAGCTCAGAGTACAATGTCTCATTTGTAAAAGTTATGTTCTTGTTGACTAGTTTTAAAGCCCCGGTAAGTGAGAATATGTTGTATATTATCTGTTAAACAAGTCTTTTTTGATGTGTCTCTCATACACAACAAAGCTGAATTTATTTCACTTTCAAGCAAGAGTCAAGATAAGAATTTAAGTATGTATTATATTTTAGTTTTGCCATCAGATTTATAATTTGACTTCCATTTTTTTATTGGCAATGGTGAAAAATCAGCTGCCATTGGAGCTTAATTTACATTAACATTTTTTTAAAAAAAATCCAAACTATTTTTTAAAGCCTGTGCTGCACACTGGCCAGTGGCCACTCATAGTAGAGAGCAAAAAAAAAAAAAACAATAAAATGTACCACCCAAAATAATATTTTGAGTTATATGAGAGCAATAATGCAGAATTCAGGAGGGAGTAATTGGGCTTTGAGAGGATTCCTGCATGGTACATAGGCCAACGCTATTCCGCTAGAACTTTTGTGGTAAGTTGATGAACTTATTTTCATTTAGAGTTATCTGGCCTGTTCATGTTCGTCTTCTCTTTCTTCTCCGTCATCGACAATGCTAGATGTTTTGTTTTTTTTATTTCTGCCCAAATTGGTATGCATATTTGTTAATACTTTTGCATATCTTTTCAGACTTCTTGCCATATATATTTGATTGTTCTGTCCTTAGATCTAATGATGCTGTATTTTCCCCCTAGAAAAAAGGGATACAAATCACACTCTTAGTAAATAAAAAAAGTATTCCCTTAAAGACATGTGGAAATAAGTAGGTCACATACCAAAATGCATACAAGAAAAGGTAGTGTTGCTCATTTTTACAACAAAGAAAGTTAATATTTGTTCTAATTTGGCAAAAATAAAACAAATGTAAAATAAAAAAAATAAAATAAAAAATAAAACATATATTATATACATTGAAAAGCTATGGAAATGGTAATTCACGCATGGATTGCGAAATGAATAATGGTGCATGAGTGTCTTAGGTGTAAAAACAAAAAAAGTCTTGAGTTGAGGAGAAATGCGTACAAATGTTCTTCTTTACAGCAAATAATGAATGAAGCTGGTGAGATGTGTGAATACCACAAGAAATCTTTATTTATTTATTTGTACGTGTATTTATTTTAGCCCCATTGATTACATTTTTCTTGATTTGAAAGTCTTTAGCTGAAACCATAGATGGATCCATAATAAAAGTGATTCTGATTATTAAGAAAATTCCAATACAAAATTGAAAAAAAATATTTCTGTATTATATTTATTTTTGTTCAAGGTTTTACATATTTTGATAATAAGTTAAAAGGTATAAAGAATGTATACAAACAGGTAATATATCAAATGAAGGTCTTGGGGGTTTATTCTACTACGGATGTCACCAATAAATTTCATAATGTTAAATAAGGGCACAAGAGGCTTACAATGTGTACATTATTTCATTTTTTATTTATTTATTTTTTTTATTATTTTTCAATAAAGGGACAAAATGGGTATATGAACAGGAAAATGCAGACAACTGCCAAAAAAACACAGACAGTGGTTTATCCAATAGAAATTAACAAAGACCAGAAACAAATACAATAAAAAAAAGCCAGGTTTGTATGACCTTTGGTCATCAAATTAAAAAAATAAAAAATAAGAAATAAGTTTAAAAGAAGAAAATTATAAAGATCAAAAAGTGTGCCCTGGTTTTAAACAAAAGCACATAACCAATAATAAATAGTGACTCCCATAGTAAAAGATAAAATTTCAAGTTACGACAAACAGTTTTCATTACAGGAATAGAAAAGGCCAATAACAAAATATTCTGCATTGCCAGTTACAAAAAAAAAATATTAACTAAAGCAATCTTTCACCTTAATATGCTTTGCATATGATTTTTTTTCCTCCAATCTGAATATAAAGCACCATTTAGTTTTTGGCAATGAAATAAAAATAAAATGTGTGTTTCTTTTACTGCATATGAAGTGTTGATGCTGGAATGTAAGGTGAGAGTAAAAGGGACAGAAAGCACATTACAAAACAAACCAACGTCATCATCTTGCGTACTGTATACAGTATGGCAACCAGAGTAGCCAAAACGTAAAGGTATGTACAGTGCTCTGGGACATAGCTCTCAAAATGATATTCTCATGTATTTTCCCATAGAGCCATCATATGGCTTCTTAACTATACAATGTCAGACTTTGTTTTTTGTTTTAAAACATACAAATTATTTTCACTATATTATCCTGCCAAATTTTATATATATATATATATATATATATATATATATATATATATATATATATATAATACACCGTGGCAGCATGTGTTTTTATTTCACTACCAAAAAAAGGTAAATTGATACCTTTGAACGAGCAACTGTTAAAAATACAAGCTTTAATATAAATACTATAGGTCCTACACTAAGTGAACATTAAATTGAAATATCATTCTAGAAATACAGAAAAAGGATACCATAAGTGTGTTTTAGCATAGGAATCGACATGAGCGTACGTTTTCCTATCTTTAAGTACTATATAGTGTGGAACCTTTCCTAAATGCACATTTTTTTTTTCCAACCTTATAAAACTGGGATATGCCCAAGGCATAGAAATTCCTCTACCATTGTTATTTCCAATGAATAATACGTCTTGCACATCACCAAGACAATGGAGCCCAAATACAGTCCCCCTAAAGAAAAGTGATGCTTTCTTATAAAAAAAAAATACATGTTTATACTTCAAACTGTATTTGTACACACAAAAAAATGTTGCGCTGTAAAGGCCAAAGCAATTATTATTTTAACGTACATGTGGTCTGTTTCCATTCACAGCATTGTCTACATGGACTTAATGTATATCTGCAAGTCAAGTATGTAGCTGGCACAAACACACCTATGTATATACACATGTGTATATACATGTGTAAATGTGCTATATATAAACATATGCACATATATTTGCATGCCTATATATATGCATGTTAAAACACGGTCGATTTTGTTTTATATAGCTTTGCAAAATTTCCCTTATATGAAGACCTGTAAACAGGGGAAATAGTACAGTGCATTTAATGTATCTGAGCATTTTCATTTATACTCAACCGCTTTGTACCTCTGATTAAAAGAAAGGTACACATGTATATGGAAGAGTCAAGTGCTAACTGAACACCAACTGGAGCACATAGTAGCTTAGTAATGAAATAATGATTTTGTTTTCCCTATGAACTGTGACAACTGAAAAATTGTGGGGAGCAAAAAATATAGAATTATCTACTAAGAAATTCTTTTTTTTTTTTTCAAGACAAGCCTTTAAAAATTCTAAGTTAATCATCATTGCCTTAGTTATAGCTTATATGCCTGAATTATTTTCTCCCAATTTAAAAGGCTACCACTTTGTCTTCATAAGATGTACATTTTTATCATTTCCCTATTGCTACACCTTATGGCATATCATTTATATCTACTTTTCCAAACAGTGCAGTATCTGAGAACGTTATTAACGTTAACAAGGATTGTCAGTTTGACAACCACATATATAAGAATAACTTATTTTGTTTTAATTTTTTATATGTTTTTTTTTTTACCTGGTTATCTCAAAAAAGTCATTATATTTGTACAAAAATCAAACCCTTCAATATTATATGCTAGGTTGGGCTTAAGACAAAGCTTAATTCGAGAAAATTTCAGAAATAAAAATGTAGACTCCTTCAACGTTGACAACAGGAGTGATTAGCTTACATATCATTAAATAAATACAATGTAAGAACGATGACTAACTAGGACATCCTGGGTCGTATTTTAGGTAGCCTCTGTTACAAGAAATACAATATATCATAATTATATGTCATGTTAATGGAGAACATTATATTACAATGTCGAATCAAGCTATGTGACTTTTGAGATATAGGGCAAACCATAATTATGGTTTTAAATGGGCTGAAGGCACTCTGATATTTGTTTTATAACAAGGCCTTTTTTTTTTGCTTTGTTGTTCTCTAAACACTACTGGTAACCCTTAGTATAAGGAAATGAAGCCCCTCCAGCATTTTGCAGCACAAGGATTCCTGTTTCTGGAGGATCGGTGAAAAGGTGTTTCATCCGTACATTACAAAACAAAAACTGTACATGATATGTAATACAGAATGTATGCAGCATGGTCATGTCTTAGAAAAAGAACTGGAAACAGCAATGTTTGTTTTGCAACTAATTCAGGGACAATTGAAAATAGATATAAACATACCGTACATGCTGTCTAGTTAAAAAAAAAATAAAAAGAACATACACAACATGTAAATTATTGCACAAGAGAAAGGCTCAAGGTTTGCGTAAAATGCAATAATATTGCCCCGATAAAGAACATGCATTCAAACGGTGAGAGCGAAAAAAGAATAAGGAATTTATAAAAAGGAAATCAGATGTGCTGGTGACAAGCACGCTCTTGTATTCTTATATTTTATTACTCTTATCACAAGGGACTAGTAATAAAAAAAAAATCTACAGGGGTTTATCAATATACCTCTATTCAGTTTTTATATCATTATTCAAGACTCGGTCACTGTGCCATTTTTTCATGTGTTTCTCCAAGGTACTGTACACGCTAAAAGGCATCTGACAAATTTCACATTTGTAAACGTCCTTTCCCACCTGACCATGTGTTTTCATGTGCCGGGTAAGTTTGCTACTCTGTGCGCAGGCGTAGTTGCAAAGCTCACACTTATAAGGCCTTTCACCAGTGTGGCTTCTCCTGTGTACAGTAAGGTTACTACAGTTCTTGAAGATTTTTCCACAGTACTCACAAGTGTCGCTGCGCTTGCCCTCTTTAGAACTAGGCCTTCCAGGCCCAGGGCCACTTATATGGGGAGTGCTTCCTCCACTTCCTGTGCCACTACGGCCTGATATCCCTCCATCCATTTCTCCTGGAGGTGTTGAAAATCGTAAACTGCCATTTTCGGATGAATGCTCTGAGGAGGAGGCAAAAGGTGATTGTCTGGAGTCTCCAAAGCTAAGGAATGGATCTTTTAGCTGCCTAGAAGCTGCGTAACCAGCAAGCCACTGAGAGTAAACATTTTCTGTGTTAGGCATAGCTGCAGCAGGTAGATCAAATTCCTTCTCGAGTTTGATGCGCTTAGAGAATGGACTCAAAGAGCTTGGGCTACCAAGAAGCAATTTTTTTGACAAGCCACCTGAAGCTGATTCACCTGGCGAACACCCCCTCCCATTAACAGCAACACTGTCTATACGATCTGATTCTCCTGCCACTGAGTCTTCATCGCAAGTGTCTCTTTGCACTTCTGGTTCAGACAAATGCCCTCTTTTGTGTTTTTCCACCAATACCTGGTGAAAGGTATCATTAAAATGATGCATTGCACCAAGGCCTATACTTTGCATCATATCAGGCATAGATCGGCTCTCTTCGCCAGACCTGGAGTTATTTTGGTGATGGCGAGCAGCTTCAAGATTAAGGGCAAAGCTGTAATCTGGCCTGCTGTCTGTTTCTGTTAAATACTCCTCCTCCTCTTCCTCTTCCTCCTCCTCCTCTTCTTCTTCCTCTTCTTCTTCCTCTTCCTCGTCACCATTCTCTGGGATCATATTGGGATCATTTTCACTTTTAAATTTGGCTACCACAGATTTGAGGGCACTGCTTGCACTTCCAACTATATCACTGGTCCCAGGCTCTGGTGAGCTAGCGGTGGAGAGACCATCATCTGATTTTACTGTCATAGGGGAGGATTTATGCATGTGTGTTTTCATGTGGCGTTTGAGCTTGCTAGCCTGCGTGCATGCATGGTCACAGAGGTTGCACTTGTATGGTTTTTCTCCAGTGTGGCTTCTACGGTGTACTACCAGATTGCTTTGAAATTTAAATGTTTTCCCACAAAACTCACAGGATTTTGATTTTATAGGAGGCTGGGAGGGAGGAGGAACTGACTGGAGAGGAGGAAGAGGTGGAGTTGCCAAAAATGGAGGTTTGCCGCCCGACTGGAATGGCTGCAATAATCTTTGCATAGGACTGGGCCTGTTGGGAGACAAAGGAGGACTGGAACCAGAAGTGTTTCCAGCTAGCTCTCTAAGTCTCCTTGAAAAATCCATAGCTGGTGGCTCCATGGCCAGGGGATTAAGTCGCAGCACCCTGTCAAAGGCACTCGGGTGATGGGTTGCAAGTGCCAGTTCTTCTGCACCCAGGCGTTCAATGCGATGTGGATCCAAGTGATGTCTTGGAGGGGGACTAAATAATGGGGGTGTTGGTGGGAAACGACCCTCTGTAAGACCAGAAGCCTCTCTTGATACTGATCCAGGGATTCGTAATAGGTTAAAAGGATTATTGTCTGCAATGTGTATTCCATGAAGTGGTGGCTGTGAAGGACATTCTGCACCCAGTCCTGATGGAATGCCTACCCTGGGTGTAAGTGGGCTGCCATGTTCACTTTCCAAGTAGATTCTGAAGCCGTGGGTGTTCTGCGCATGTTGCAAGAGAAACCAAGCGCTGGAAAATGGCTGTTTACAAGTTGTACACGTGTAGCTGCTGGGCTCATCTTTACCTGAAAAACAGCATGAGAATGAATCGGTTATTAATTACTATGTCTGTTTTCGACTCTGCTTTCAACTTATAGCCGCTCAAAATTCTAAACACGTCTAAGACAGTATTAAGTTGCAATCATCCTACTGTTTTAGTCCTCCCTCCTGCTTTAAAAATATTTAATATTTTAAAATGCATGTTTTATCATTAATTCCATGCACTAATTTGATATTTCTTACTTTGATAATCATAAATCCTAATAAATACAGTTCAAAATAATTCCAATGAAATGTCATAAAAAAACCCATTGATATCATTGACACTTTATAAGTGTAACATGTTTCCTTGACCTTCTCATTTCAATTAGGCTCAGAAAAGTATTTTGCTAATTCTTACTCTAGCTCAGTAATATACTGAAGGATATGGTCTAGTGACTCAAATTTCTGGCAAGTAGCCATGAGTCCTGGATGACAGCCCTGCTGAAGTCACATTTTTCGCAATCATTCTGAAAAAGATCTGACACTGGAAAGTGCCACATTTGGCAAATGAAATATTTCAGTTCTCTGCCAGGAAGCTTAGGGTGGAAGAGTTAATACATTTATCCACGCGCTCATAAAATAAAGAATGGCTGCCATGGCCTGCATATGCTATAACAATTATATTTGTGTGCAATAGTAATTTGTATTGAAGTAATAAGCTAAAGAGGCAGAGAGAAAGACAGAAATATAATGATATATATACAGTACACATTATATACATTTTGTATAACAGTCCGTGATTCAAGACCAGAACAATTACAAGAATTTAAATTGGTAATCACAAGCAAATTTCAACTTGTTTTAATTATTGTAAACATGTATCTATTACATCATCATACATCAATAAAAGCACAATAATACAACTTCATATTTTATAGCCGTTGATGCTTTTGATATTGGAAAAAGAAAACAATATCCAATAAAATAAAGCAATACTCAAAGCAATTTCCAAGAAAAGTGTTAGCAGACTATGAAATCTCTTATGTATAAAAAATATTCCTAATAAAGGCTACTTAAAATACAGTGATGCTTAGCTATATACTCTATACTTCGCCTTACCTTTAATTTACTTTGCATCGCATTATAATCTCATTAAGTATACCCTGCTCTTGGAAAAATCTCTCCCTAACATTAGATAATAGACACCGAAATTAAGTTTTAAGCATTAAGCATGTGAAATATGAAAAGTAGCCAGGTTTTCAAATAAAACTCTGTTGACATTATTGTGACACTAGGCAGCCCTCTTTCATTTTAATCAAACAAAGTATTACGCTGTTTCCCATGTTTTGTAAATGGAGGGGAAAATGATTAATAAAGTATAATTCCACGTCTAGATGTTTCACTGTTTTAAACTATTCACACATTAAGCTTTAGCTATCAAATTGATGTAGGTTACAATAAATATGCAAATGATTGTCACATTTATATTTGATTTGTCCTTGAAATTAAGTAAATAGTTAAGTTAATAAATGTCCATTTCATTTTATTGTCAGTATATAATTACATTAGGTTTAACCATCTTAGTAACAGCCAGTAAGGAATGAAACTATAATTTTTCAAAGGAAATAAAACATATATTCATTATCTTCATAAACATATATTCATGGTCCAAATCTTTGTGGTATAGACACATGTGGGAGCCTTCCAGGAACTCTGACCTTGAAGATCTTCTCCTCCCTCTCAATATGGCAGGAGGTGCCATAAATAAAGCCATAATAAAGGAATCCTGGCTGGTCTCTTATTGAAATATCATGATGTCATGGCTATATAAATAGAGCATGGTTTTACTATTCATAACCACCACAATTAGAGTATAAAATATAATGGCAACAAATTAATACAACATGATTTTCCATGCTTTGATATTTTGATTAAGCAAGAGAGAGATAAATAGATAGATAGGCAGATAGATAGATAGATTGATTGATCGATAGATAGCCCTCCATAATATGATGCTATATATCAATCGGATATATATTTAGATTAATTTACACAATAAGTGTGATTTACACACACCATGCAGCTTGCCACAAATAGAATTTAAATCCTCCTTCATCTGCTAAAAGAGAAGGGCAATGGTTTCATAATAAGGTCAATGAGGTGGGCATTCAACACTTTGCTTCCACATTACTGTGCAGCTTTTAAATGGTAATTATAACCAGCACCATAATAGAAAATAATGCATTCTGTAGTCCCCTTGCTCTCCTCCTTTGCTGAACTTAGTCCATTACAACAGGAGATATCTCAATAAGTGTCCTACATGCCAACTTCTACTTGGCTAAATTACTTTGTCCATGTGACCTTCAGGTGCTTAAAGATTTGGACCGATCTATGTTGCACAATTATGTCAACATTTATTCACAGAAATGTGTAAATGTGATTTGCTCGGGAGAAAATTTCATAAATTTAAAATAGCTGTATATCTAATATGCACCCCTTGAAAGCTAGAGTCTTATAACAAGCGTACAGAAAGATCCATGTTATACAGATTGTGAAGATAGATTGTTAATGTTGAAGCTTTTAAATAAAAAAATATATATCTGAAATGATGCGATATTCTCTGTATTAGACTCTTTCACTACCGTGAATAATGTTATGTAGGCAAACCCGCTCATCATTGAAGGCTTTTAAGTGGGTGGAACCATGTGACAGCACAGATCAAGTGGTGGAATATTCAAATAATACAAGTATTCATTTTCTTGTCTTCATAGATAAAGCTATGGTGATTTTTGTTAATACAAAGGAATTAAATAACATGAATTATACCACAATTGCAGTCACCACCATCAAGGCATTGACCCTTTAAGGCACAGGAGGAGACACACTCAAATCTTAATTTAGTAGAAATAAATCATCCACCCCGTTGTCTCAAAATTCAGGAAGGTACTTAATATGAACCCTAAATAACAGCAATAAGACCGCAAATTAGCCCATTGGTGTTTCCAGACCATTAGATCATGCAAAACAGCACAGTTCTCAGTGTGAAAGCAAAGAATAAGTAAAACCAGAAGCCACTCAAAAATCAGTTGTTGGATAAAGTAGTATGAAAATAGGTTAGAATGCTTATACATTGTGTACCCCAACACAATCAGAAGACAAAGATAAGCTATACAGTAAAACAAGGTATATTTAATTGCCTGAATAGATAGAAACATCCATATAAAACACATGGCAATAGAAGAGCCAATACATTACACTATAAGACCAAAGAGTAGACATCCCTAAGGCTCCCCAACGTGTCGGTTTCTTGCTGATACATTATACCCCACAATATAAATACCTTATCATGAGTATTGAGCACGAGCACTTGATAAGGTATTTATTCCAAGGTATACTTTGCTGGGGTAGAGCCACCCATTAAAAAGGGTAGCAGGGGGCTTCCGAAACATAATGAAATATACATAGTTTTGGTGTGCAGATTCTTTATAGTCAAAGTAGAGATGCAGGCCACCAGAAAACAAACAACTTTTGGCATGTTTTATAATGGAACATACCACTTATTATGGAACATACCACTTATTATGGAACATACCACTTATGAGCATAGTACCACTGAACTGATGGTACTGCATCGGGGGAAGATAGGTGTGCACATCCGATCCGACGCATTCACAAGTTTGCACTTAATTATTTCGATCTTAGTATGCCATCTGTCACATGATTTATTCATGTTCCCCATTATCATTCTGGCAAATGGTGTCCAGAAGCAATAATATCACTGTGTCGGAAAAAAACAACAACACCAAAAGTGATGAAATAAAACGGTTATAAAATGTGTATGTAAATCTATGATTTGTGGCATATGTAAGTCCACGTATATAAATACATATATCTCAATAATCTAATAATCTTTTTGACGCCAGGAAAATATTGTAATTCTATAAAAAAAAAACTCATCGCTGAAAAAAGCAGTGGGTAAAATATTGTCTGTTTCATTTGTGAAACCCCTTAGACGTTTTAGCCCTTTCAAACATATCACGGTTTTATTCCTGCCTAAATATATCTTTGTAAAAATATCATAAATATTAAATATATTGATTCTGATTCATATTTTCATATTTGCTTTCAGTATAAACCAAACAGCAGTAGGAAATATATATATGTATATATATATATATATATATATAATGTAATTAGTGTTTGCAAAAAAATGTATATGTATGAATGAATACAATGAAAAAATGGAGGAAGATTTTAAATTCTTACACTTTCAAGAAACACCGTGTTTAGAAATGAAGTCAAATGCAGCGTCTGGCAGGAATATAGCCACCAGCAGTGGAATCAACTAAGAGGCTGGGGCCTGAGCCAAAAAAGAAGAGAAGCAACATGCAACTACTGAACTAAAACGAAAATAGGTTTCCGTGCCAAGATAGTGTAGGACCAAAGTAAATTCCTCACGCGCCAACTAAATTTGAAAGGATTTCAAAAATCGTTTGGAAAAATAACGATGCTTGCCTTCAAATAAAGGGTACTAATTAACCATTGCAGTACCAGTGGTCAGTGATGACAATTCAAGAAATCCACGAACAGAATTATTTTTTCCCCAGAGCGGGTTAAAACCATATGGCAAATGTCACAGAAATTCAGTAGAAAAACAATAAATCAGTTTGCCCGGGGAAAAAAAAAGATTTCTGGTTACTGCATTCTTGGAATTTGTCTTAACTTGTATTTGGTAAGGCCTCAAAATGCTACGTACGTCAGCTTTATTGGAGTCATTTAACTATGCCTCAAAACTTGGCATTATACATAGTTTTTGTTTTGTTTCAGATTTTTTTTTCAAGCTATAAAAGGACTAAGAGGCTGGTCTAGGAAAGCGGAAATAGTTACAAAGTTAACCTGTTCATTATATATTATGGGATATTTCCGATAAAACGGAAGAATAAAATACACAAATAAATGGTTTATTGTATATTCCTTATAAAGGGTCCCTCATCCAGAAGAATGTTTATTAAATATAATGAATGCTTGGGACCTGGGCCACACTGGGGAAGACTACGTGGTCCTGGCGCTTTAAGGCCAGCGGCTGGAAAATTACATACATATGTCAGGCTTATGTTACGTTGTTATTCCTTCGCAACACTTCAAGACCTGATCTGCCATTGGACTGGTAGTATAGGTAAATATGCAGTACTTGCCCAGTGGGCTATATGGCCTGCTTGAGGCATGCAGTTACACCAAGTAGGTTTGATAAATACATTGTTGAGTTCCCAAGTCAAGGTCAAGGTGCTTGTCAAAAGCAGCACTATTTTTGGAGTTTTGTGTGAGAAAAACGAGGCTGAGCTTTTGCTCTCACTGTTTTATTCATGATTCACCCAGTTCACTAAATATGCACTACCCAGATAGCTAATGCTATATGTGCCGCAAACAGGAGGATCATTTCATCGGTTGCTATGGTGATCACTCCACATTTATAACCTTGCACCAGATTTGGCCCATGTTGACATAATCATATACACTAATTACTATTGTCCTTAAAAATGTTCTATTAACCATAAACATTATTTTGGGATGAGCAATGTACAAGGAAGTAAAGTAACTAAATTCTATTTGTGAAATAGCGCACTTATCTCACTTGTAAAATTTATCACGCTCCCCCTATGATGTTCACATCGACTATAAGTGAAAAAAAAGATTAATTTTCCCTGCATCAAAGCATTTTTTTAGCATACACCAAAGTAATCTCTTTATCTAATCTTTGCATGCATACCGAAATATTTCCCTCGAGGCACAATACATAAAACAAATGCAATTTCTTGACTAAAAAAAATATAAAAAGAAACTGTGTGCCAGGATAAGTTTAATAAACCAAACTTTTTGTTATGTAACCCCTATATTGCCAAATAATATGCATGGTTACTCATACAACCAAAATCGGCAATAATCTGTCATCCAACCCAAAGCTATACTCCATTATGTAAATATGAAACAAAAACAATAATCAATTATTTAAAAATTCAGTTGACAATATGCCACTTTGAAATCACATCTTAGCGCCTCAGTTCTCATAGAGCCATGCAAAAACTTCCATGTAAATTAAAAACATAATAGACCCCACTTGGAAGACATGATAGGACTGGGACCAAAAACTTGGGTCTTGTTATCATAGCAACCTATGGAATGTTTCTGTTGATTGGACTATTTCATGTGTTGCTATGGCGATAAGGCCACTTCAAACTTTGAACCAAAATATTTTTTTACATAACACCCAAGGACTCAACTGATCCATGGTTATGTGCATATAAGTTCCAGTTATAGCATCCTTGTAACTTGTTCTGTCTACCAGTTGACACCAGTGACACTTGCCTCCACAGACACATTTTCCACCCTTACTAGTAAATGGGGGTTGAGAGAGGTCTTATTTTGATTAAAAGGGTACAATATTTATATCGACCTATCGCACAATGAGATAACAGGTTAGTGGCTATACATAAGAACTCTCAGGGTTTGACCAATTTGCTCCAGGGTCTTAGCATAAAGAAGCAAATTCTCAGGGTCACACAGTCTGGAGCTACATTGCTCTGATGATACCAAAAACTACCAAGTAATGATTTTGCAAGGAGTATGTCATGGTTGATATTCCTGTTTGAATGCATGTTACACAATTAAGTGTATCTTTAAATAATGAAAAGTGAAGGTTTCCATGAGGACTGGTATTAAAGTGGTTAACACATTTGATGGATTGCTACGTAGAATCTGTATGATGAGCCATTAAAGGGTTAATATTAACAGCCTCGTGGTCAGCTCATTTAGAAAGTCCCCAGGTATGGTTAGTGGTCCAAAACTCGAATGTCACCTGAGATCTGGTTTGTTATATGGAAGGCTTTGCAGCCTTGTAGTCCATACAAATTTAAGCTGCCCCCAATCTCCAAAACATAGTTAAAATCCTGTACAAAACCTTATTCATAGGATAAAAAAAATATCAAAATCAACCTCGATGTCCCTATATGTTCTAAAATGTAAGATCAAATTTGAATCACTGAATTCTTTATATATTCACACCACATTGAAATTTAGCAAAAAGGAATATTGTCAAGAAGAAAAAATATATATTTTTTAATTTTTAGTACATAAGCGTAACTTATTGCAGTGGGTTAATTTAGCTTTAATTGGTGTAATAGACACATTTGCACACTGGCTGTGTCATACTATAATTGGATTATGCCATCATTTCCTATAACAGAATACATTATTTCTTCTTGCATTTTCAAAATAAACATATTAAAATAGCGCCATATGGTTTTGAAGTAGAGGCAGAAATACTAATACAAAATCACCCAATTAGGCTTTTCAGTAGCTAATGCAATCCAAAAGAATTCCCAGGAGAAATCTGATGTAATGTGATGTTTAAGGCCACTTTCATCTCGGCTCACAGGACTAGAAATTGCATTCCACACTTGCAGTAATCATGACTTCTCTGCTGGATATAAACATTGGATATGTTTCATTTAAAATGGGCCTTTTTTCCCCAGCAGATATTTTTTTTTTTTACTTTGGGACCAACATCAAAACATTTTAGAATTGCTATGCTCTACAATATTTTTAGGCAAAGTCCCTTTATCTGATGTTTTATAAGCTCTTATGTATTCATATTTGTGTCGCATGAATGAATGCCTATGATGTTGAAGATATAATGTTTACTGAGAACAGTCATTTATATGTTTTACATTTTTTATAAAAAAAATATGGTTTTGTTAGCATCACCTTTTCAAAAAAAATTACATCAATTATGCAAATTTTTCAGTATAATGTTTTTTCCCATACATTGCATGTAAATTTGCTTGGGAAATATTAATATAAAATTTAGAAATTAATGTAGTTATAAAAAAATAATTTCCTATTTTTTATTTTTATTAAAAGCTAGATTTCCATTCCAAGCCAACAAGGAATGTGTCTAGAAAAGTATGTGGAGGTGACAAAAAAAGTGGGGCTCAACAGGGACATTATGACCCATCTCTGATAACGTCCTTCCTACACCCATTAATGCCTTACCTACAAATGTGGGCAAAACTGGCCTTAAAAAATATAACTTTGCCTAATGAAAGCTGGAAAATGTTCTAGAACAGATTTTTAATGATCCAGAGAATAACCCTAATTATTGAGGTATGTACGTGTCATTCTTAATAAATGATGCAAAACAGACCAAAGAACTACATACCCAATACATATTCCACTGATTCTAAATATAAATATGCTAATAAATCACTTGGGTTATTGTATACATGACATAAATGCTTAATGTTTGGGGAGAGATATATTGACAGCTACTCGGAATGGCAAGGTTCAGCATGATCCGGTGACCTTGAACTGCCTCTTCCTCATTGTGTTTGCATACAACTAGTAAGATTATATCAATCCCAAGCTAAAAATATGCATCATAGATCAAGTTGAGTAGGGGATGCTTCCTATGACCCAAATAGCCTATCAGGTTCCAAGTTTTTTTTTGTTCCCCTAAAATTATCACTTGGAGCTGTTGCTTCAGACACTGCCATATAAATTCCGTTAGCCATGTTAAACTGCATTCAGTTCATCTGATTATATAGTGCCTTGCTTTCTAGAATAAGTAATCATGTCTTTTTGATGACATTTTAAATATCCATCTAGACAAATAATTGTAGTAATAATTGATAGCACAGTCAGCCTGGAAGGTTATTGATTGGCATTGTACCCAGTGAAAGAAATGTTCATTTCTCAGTCATTACAGGAAGGATGCTTATATCTGACTTTTGAAAAGAAATTACTTTTTTTAAATTTATAAATATTACCACTGCTGCAGAATCACAGCCCAGGGATTTACTTATCCGGGGAATTACAAAAAAAAATCAACTGACGCATTTTGTTAAATTATATGTGCAGAATTGTATTGCAAAATATATTATAGTGATTAAGTCTTGCATAAACATGTATGTGACCCCTATATAATTGCACTGCATACCAACTTCAAGGTTCTTCCCACATTACACATGTGGCGGCACAGCACCCGACAGCCATTTTATATGGAAAGATCCAAGAATCCTTCCCTTTATCACATTCACAGTAGATGATTTGGGCAAGTTACATGCAAACTTGGCAGTAGTCTCAAGAATAAGGAGACTGGCAGGGTTCACAAGTTCAGCTGTAAGGACCGTCCCAGCCAGGTCATGACAGTTATACATCCAAGCTTGTCAAGATTTTGAGATTAGCATAACTGTAGTTACATGAGTCTACATGCGACATACATACATATTTCTTGATTATAAACTAATTTGTGTTTCTGTCTGTCCAAACAGTTATGTGATACAGTATTTGTTTATGCAGCGCTGTGGAATATTAACCCCTTAATGACAAAGCCCGTACATGTACAGGCTCAAAATGCATTGTTTTCAATGGGTTTAGGGACCGCCCATTGTCCTTAAGGGGTTAAGGCACTATACTATGAATAATAGACCTTGGAGGTGGTGGATATGGATCGTCTAACAGCCCGCTTAAATAACACCAGAAAGTCCTTCTATAGGATCCCCTTAGCTGTCCTACTACCCGCAAAGTCAGCCTTCATCCTGCCAACTCACTCATGGGGCGCTCTCTCTCTAGCAGACTCCTGGTCTGGCCTCTGTTCTCTTTTGACATTTCTTTTTAATTTACTTCTTCCTTTCCTACCCTCCCCTTCCCTTTCTTTAATTTTATTTTACTCAGAGACTCCTTTAAATAATTAAAATGGCTGATGGCAATCTTTCGGACAGTATAGAACTGGCATACATTATCTCTGATATTAGTAGTGAGATATCGCTGTCTCGCTACTCTTTCAAATTTCCTGCAAAAACCAACAAATAAACAGAAAACAAAAAAAAATAATTAATAGACCTTATCTGAAATACACCTCAGGGCAAGCGTTTCTAAAGATCTGAGCACTAGAAAATATCTCCCCAGCACTAAATGGGTTAACCAGTTTTGGCTTTTTTGGCTGTATTCTGCCTAGCATTGTATATTATAATGAGGATACACATGACGGCTAAGCTGACACTGTTGGAAACCATTTTGACCTTTTTGCCCGGTTAGGTTTTTACGTGTTTTCACTAAACACTACTTCACACTTCTTGGCCGATTATGCACATGCAATAAAAAAAGAAATGAATACAGTGGGTGGTCGTATTGAGGTGGTATTGCTAATGGAGGAAGAGTATAAAATTAGACGTTGCAACTGAATATTTTAGTGAGAAATCCAAGAAATTTAATTTCATGGAGAAGAGGGATGCCTGTAGATCTGCTTGTAACATTGTGAAATAAAGCCATTACGGGCTGATTGAGTCTCATAGCTACTGTTAAAAATCAGAGGCTTGTTAGACGTAATGATTATCTGCGCCCTGACACTTACACAGCATATGAGGGGGCTTGTCGTGCAGCTTTACTCTAATTTAGAGATCCTCGGTTAATTATAAAGCCCTATGATATTTTTTTTAACACAGATGCAGGTCAGTATCGACAGCTCTGGCTTTTTGATCCATTCCACGTGACAGTTGTTGGACTGATTTTCCATAAGCTGGCAGGGTCACCTAGTCTTTTACTATGTCAGGGAACTCACGCCAGCCGGCCTGCCTGCCTGCCTGCCAGCCAGCGAGCTTAACCAGTAAGGATACAGTCATATATTCCGTTTCCTTGCATTAAACAAACGCTGACAAAACCTGCTAAATATAGACAGAGTATTTTCTTTTTTTAGGGGGAGAGTCAAATGGGGAGGGAGGTCAGCTAAAGTCATGACGTAGCCAGAGTTTCCAGGTTATTAATGGATTGGCATCCTCATGTAAGAAGTTTATGCTAAAGATCTCATGGAATGACAGTATCATGTCTCAAGACGTCTCTGTGAAGGAAAAATAGTATGGGAGAAAAGTAAAGCCTCCCTGCCCCATGAGACTATTCTGGAGAGTTCAAATACAGACATAAAATTATTATTATTTATTATTTAATTATTTCTGGTAGCAATTTTGCTTTAATTATGATTTTGAATTAATTGCGCACTATTTATTTCCGTTCCTCTACATATCTGTGGCTAACAGTAATAATGCAATTTTGTGTCAAACATGAGAGGACATTCTGGGAGAAGGAAAGGCACAGGAACTGCAAATGGGAGGAACAGAAAGATAAGCACAGATGCAAGGACAGTCGATGATGAAGAAGTATGAGGAGTTTAGGAAGGAAGACAAGCTAATACGACGTGATCTAATAATTCCATACTAAAAGTTATTAACATTACAGATACACTCGAGTCATAAGGATACGGTAGGTAGGATGTAAAATGCTCCTGTTCATCAGGACCAGATTAACACATAGCACACAGAGCAATTGCTCCAGAGCCTCTGGTCTGTGAGGGGTCCATAACTTTCAGTTCCAAGATGTGGTAAGTACTTTATCCTGTAGCTCTCTTACTCACACCGCATGCCGGGAAGTGGAGTCATTTCCATGCACGCAGCACAGTAAGGGAGCTACAGGCCAGAGTATTTAAAGGTTGTGGTAAGTACTGTGGCCTGTGGCCACCATCACTTTGCTGCGTGTATGGAAATGACGTCACTTCCCACCGTGGAGCGTGGGTGAGGGAGCATGAAGGAAGACCTATGAGGGACATCTGGCAAGCGAGCAGTGTATGTGATAAGCACCTAGTAGAATGGGGAGTAAGAGTGGACCTTTTTTTGTATACCTGCCCTAAGGCCCCAAGTGCCTTAATCTGGCCTTGCTGGTCATGAAAGGGTTAAAGAGACCTGACACTTTTACAAAGAGATAAAAGTGACCCGCTCAGCAAAGTTGTGTGGTCACTTTATCCAATAATGGATTACTAAAAGCACCTTAGAAATTTTAGAACATAGCTTGGTAACTTCCATCATATGAGGTCCAGGAGCAATTCCCCCTATGTGACCCCATATGTGGTGCTCTAGTAGAAGGTTACCTGGAAATCTCATTTTCCTGCTCCTTTCCGGTGCACTGAAGCAGATAGTATATGAAGTCACATTCTGATATTCATCAGCCCTTTGCTATTACTTGTATAAAATGAGAGTCTTGTATCTGTTGAATAAAATCTGCCTTTTAAATAATGTGTTTATTTCCCAAGATTTCTTAGGACTATTAAGAGTTTTTGTATCACTTGTTACTATAAACAGAACAACTCTTGCCAGTATGTCAGATCTCTTCAATTAATTATTTTTTAATGTGGCTTATAAAATAATAGTCAAGGGTATTGTGAGTGCTCTTCAAATTGCATCAGGTCCGCGTATATTCCTCTCCAGTGTCCGAGGCAATCCAGTTAAGAGTCGGCTGCACTTAAAGATCACACTATTTAAGATAATGGGACAGTGCTGTAACAGGATTACAGGAAATGTGAAAGAAAGGACACTGCTATGAAATGTCATTCAGATAAACCCATCGCAGATGAGTTGATGACTATATTGGTTGACCAAAAAAAAAAAAAAACATACACTTAGCTAATACAGTAACAGCTTTGTGAAAGTCATAAATTATATCCAAAGAGTTGGTTAACCATTAACAGGTCACTAAATATGTCCTTCTCTCTTGCAACAATGTGCATACCTAGCACAAAACAGACCACTGGACAAAGTCATACCTCCCTACAGTCCTGGTTTTCCCAGGACAGTCCTGATTTTTGAGTACTGTCCTGGGTAGCTGCCCAAGAAAAACCAATGGTGAGCATGGGCCAATTGGAGAGAACCTCGGATCTACCCAGACTGACCAAGGCAGGTTAAAGATCAATGAAGATCTGTGCTGTTGAGCACAGACCTCCATAAGCACTCCCAATGACCCCTCACAACACTAGAATGGCTAGGTCGCTGTTTGTGTAATAGCTCCTATCCCACCCACGTCTGGGACCAGCTAAGATTTGCACACCGGAAATGTTGGGATTTATGATTTCATTACAGAACAGTCTATTGATGCACATAAAACAATTCACAACTAGCAATAGTATGCACAAAGCTCTGCCTATAGTTTTTGTTATTTTATATCAAGATTTCACAAAGTATTTTTTTTTAAATAGCGTAAAGACATAATTACACTAATAAATAAGAAGACAGGAATTAAGTATACCCTAAATGTTAACCTTAACCTCTTATGCTTCTACACTATGCTGGTCCTTTTACATCTCATATTACTTATTAAAAGCTTACCCTGTTGTGCTGACCTCCCTTTCGCATTGAGGTGGTTAACAGCAATATTTAGAGGTCAGGCCTGTGAAATATGAATGCCAACACCATGGCGCAGTTATTTAGCTTATTGATACAGTTATGAGTTATTTTTTATAAGTTAGAATAGAAAAAAGGAAACATTTGGCTTCCAATGGGATGTTAAACAGTCTCCCTTATGTAGCCCTCCACTTGACTTATCTGCCAGGGGTGTTTAAAGAGAGGTCTGGGATGGTGGGGATTGCTTTTTGTATAATGGGTATACCGAATAACTGCCTAATGGTAGATGTTGACCTTCAGTTTAATAATGATTCGTGCATTCTATGTGGGGAATCATCAATTTGCACAATCCAATATTTTTGGTAAGAGCCCTTAAAAATACTTGCCATGCACAAACACATGTATTGACACATTTACTATACCAGGTAAGGAGAAAAAAGAACCAATTTGGATTTCTTAAGATCGGTTGATGGAAAAATACTAATAACGTTGACCAGTAGGTGGGGTGAAAATAACTTGTTGGTATTTGCATCATTTATGCTCCTGCATATGAGATTGACATATTAAATGTATATACCCCCACTGTTGTCCTAAGCAACACATATAAATTAATGAAATTCTATAAATTGAGGATGATTTCTAAGGCTCATGTTTGTTATAAGGATTCCCATAATCTGAAATATGGAGCTAGCACATACACTAGAGCCTTGGGTACCATCACACTTGAAAACAGGGAAGGTTGTCCCCATCAGTGGTGGTGGCAAAGACCACTGTTCCAGTTTAGGTAGGTATAAGACCACTTATATACTAATAATCACATCGATTTATATTAGGTATTTGGTCTGCCTGGACTTCAGATGAATAAAATGAAATAATATATGATGCGTTTTGTACCTAAAACCATAACTGCTTTTCTGCAATGCTATTGTTGCTTCTTTAAATTACATCTTTGCAGATTCCTTGGTTATCACTCACCAAACAACCGCACACCTGCAGAGTCCCATAGGATAATCATAACTTGCTTCAAGAACCAAGGTCACCATAGAAGTTGTAAAATCAGAGACGGGGTGGGGAATGGGCAGAGAAGACATGAAAATACACACTAGAGAATGGCTGTAGATAGAAGGTTCCTCTGGGTACAGCCTATCGGCCTCATTACCTAGGCAGCTGCATCTAGTTTCCAGCAGTAAGATCCCTTAAGACAAACCGGCAAATAATACACCTAAGTTGCTGACATATGCTTAAGTCAGAGGTGAAAATGTGGTACTTAGACACCCTTTGCAATGCCAATAAGCTTCGGTTTGGAGATTTAACCCATCAAGAAGTGCCCGTTACACTCATAATCACATCCTATACCCATAAAATAAAAAGTGGAGGGGTTTTTTTTGTATCTTTGCTATTATTTATTACTTTTCCTGCACACGGATCCCATAATCTTGCAGTCAAAGGGTTATTATATAGTCTCAGACAATTCAATGGCTACTATAGAGGTTAATAATTACTCTTGCACCTTGCAAATCAGTATTCCTTTCTTTTTTTTTCTTTTTAGAATATTGCAGCTGCCCCTTCTCAGTGCTCAAAACAGCTTCCTCATTGTCCCAGACCAGACGTTTTCTTGTGTGCCAAGCGATTGACCACAAACAAAAGCTTGTTTGACCAACACTTGTTCACTAACAAAACACTGGCTAAAGGAGGAAGCACAAAGAAGCCTACACTGAAGTTCTGATCATTTGGAACCCAGACAAGGAAGCATTACCCATTCTTTAGCCAAGCTCTCTTGGCAAACAATAGTGTCTGGTCTAAAAACATATATATATATATATATATATATTTATATATACACACAACCATTTTTCATACTACATAACCATATACTATGCATATATATATATATATATATATATATATATATATATATATACTAACATTGTACATATCAAAGTATAATAAATATTAAAATTGCACCAAAGTAATTTGTTATATATATGTTATTTTTTTATGTAATTTATAGAATAAAGGGGAAGGTATGATTTAATGTATGATTTCACACACTGCATTTTTTTCCCCTTCCAGAAGCAAAACATTTTTTTTTTAATGTACATCTTTTAATGTAATCAGACATACACCATGTGCTTGAGCGGGAGTAGATAGGTTCAATTGTCTTCTCTGTATCAAATCTTGTATTTGTTATTATGTTGATGGTATCTCATTAAGTCAAGCTTTTACTGCCATCTAATGATAAAAAACTAAGAAAACTTATTTTGCCTTATGGGCCGATCAACTTTGTTTATTTTCCTTAAATGTTCCTAAAAAAAAAGCTGCCTTCCCCTGCTGACATGTAATATTATTTAAAACCCAGAGTCTGAAAGCGATTATACATTCTGACAACTATGCATATTTTCTTAGGGGCGCGCAGGGAGAGTGTTTCCTTTACAATAACGGTTCTGAAAAACTCAACGTATTATGATGCCGATCCTTTAAAAAAAAAACTTTACGCAGATACTCTCAGCATCTTTTATATCTCTTTATTTTGGGGTTACATGTCGTTTATTTGGGGTTTCCAAAGTTCCAGAGACTTGCCCTCAGCTCATCATACTTAACAGCTAAATTCCAACATCTGTAATGGAATCCGGAGAAATTCACAGCTGTTACTTAAAGTGACAGCGCAAGGAGGTCTCATGAGGCCCAGCTGTCCAGGATTTTTAAAAAGTAGCGTAAGGTTAAAAAAAAAAAAAAATTTAAAAAAGTACAGTTTAATAGAAATAAAACTGATTTGATATTAAAAAATATGTCCAAAAATACAGGACAGAAACGTCCCAGTGTTTCCCACAGAAACCTTTTTTTTAGGCATACGATAATCAAAATGAGCTTAAGATTTTAAGTATATGCCAAAAAGTATTAATCATAGGCCTTAAAGGGTAATAACTAATTTCCCAAAGTGTGTACTTTTTAGTAAAGTCAGAACCGGATTAGCCTGGTGGGCCAGTGGCCAAGAGTGATGCACATCGTCTGCAGTGCAGATACCCAGCGCGTGGCCGATGGCTGGATGAAGGAGGATAAAAGCATACGGCGTGGACTCGTGCTGCCAGCCAGCGGGCACTCTTACATCATTTAGTGACTGCCAGCCTTAAAGTGTGGGGGCCACTTCCTTCCTCACTCCGGTCTGTTAAAGTTGTTCAATACTTGTCATTTGCATAATATTTAGATTTTATTGGTAATAGTACATTGAAATTATTTGGTAAAATGTCTGCACTTATTTGGAACATACCACGGATCACACTTTATTATCTATGATTAACTTATTCCAGGTTTAAACCCCAAATTCTACCACACACTAGAATTCAGGGGAACGTGCCAAACATTTCTTTTAATTTCCAGGCGTAAAGCAATTCTTTTTAAAACAAAAAAAAATTTAATAACCACATCTATTTTACCGGCCTAGGCCTGGATGCCTGTATATTTAGCGGAGTCACTTTTTGTTATTTTATATAAATGATATCAGGTCTTTCCAATTAAATTGGCTCAGATCACAGATAACATGAGAATATTTTTAAATAAAAACAAATTCAGCTTTTTACAACTTCTCTTTTTGTTGCTGTTGATCAGGCATACCACAGGAATCCACTGCCCACATCTGTTCTAGCCACAACATTTCTGCTCGAGTTAGTGTAAATGTTGATTTATATATATTTTTTTTTCATTTTTTTCACCCCATCCTCAATTATCATGGGTCACTTGTCATACACAATGTCTCCCCCATATGTACCCTGATTTAAGTGTTTAGATAACAGTATGTCCTGTGAAAAAGGTTTTCATTAAAGTTTAGAAACACATGGGCATACCTGGGGCCTTTCTAAGCAAACTGAGACTATATTAGGTTAACCTATATTAATAACATAATATTAACCCTTTAATGGCCCATCATGCAGATTCTAAGTGGGATTCTAATGTGTTATACAGATGTCGAATACCGGTCCACATGGAAACCTTGACTTGTCTTTAAAGATACACTTAATTGAGTCACCTGTATTCAAGCAGGAATATCAACCACATTAAACTGGGAGCAAAAGCACCAACTGAAAGTCTTATATATGATATGTGATTATATGATTATGATTATATGTGATCACACAACTGCAGACTGTGTGACCTGAGAATCTGCCCCTTCACCCTGAGATTGAAGCAAAACAACCCTGAGACTCAGGGTAAACCTTTGAAGGTTCCCAGGTATGCACAGGGGTTAACCTGCTGTTCTGACCCAATGATTAAAGGATTGTATTGTTGACCTACCCAGCGACAGTGATAAGGTTATCATAAGGAACTACCCCAAGCGAAATAAAAACAGAAACAAAGTCCGCAAATGGCTCTTACCTTTGGCCTTTTTACCACCTATTTTTATTATTATACAGCCATGAGATGTACACCTTGCAGGGAGCTGGGCTTTTTTGTTTTTGACTCATCCTACCCAGATGCATCAGAACTTAGTGGTCCAACGGTACATGTTTCCATATTTACACATATATACACCATATGCTTTGGTCCATGCTTAGGAAACAAATGTTTTGACTGATGCTAGCTATGCTGCGGCGCCCATTGTTCTGCCACCCTGAGGAATACTATGTGTTCACCCACCCCATTTAACCCATGCTTTATAACACCCGGTGCTGGTGGGTGGTCAGCTCGGAGGCATTGTTCTTATCCTGTATCACACACTATTCAAACCCAGTGGGAACGAAATCAGCAGAGGTCTTCACTAAATACACAGCTGTGGGGTGATATCGTTTTCTTAATTAAAAAACAAGGGGCTTTATTTGGTCCCTACATATCGGAAGATAAATGCAACTCTGGATTATTCTGACGTGTGGATTTGGTTACAGGAATAAGACTCGCATCCTAGTCGTCCTGTGGGCAGTATCCAGGCAGCCAGCAATGCAATTACATATATCTGTGACCAATCTAGCTGTTTATGTAACTTAATAAGGCAATTAGAATTATGTATTTAGTGACATAGTTTATGACATAATCAGGTGTTTATTTAAGTTTTTTGGCGAATTTTAGGCTGTAGAACACTGTTATAGACTCACACAACAAAAATTATACAGTCCTAGAAAAGAGGAAATTCACGGGAGAAAGAAGGGTTTTGGGTCCCATAAAGTTCTTCTCTCCTTAAGGAGGACACTTGGGAAGTATGTTATTGGCACCGCATCATGAGTGCTGTCATCTTTAACCTGCAAACTTTTACGTGTGATTTAGGTGGTCCTATTTAGTACAATAATAAAAAAAATCTCTGTGCTTTTAAATTTTCAAGCAACTTTAGCGTGCAAAGTATTACAATCATTGCGACAGCTTGCATGGGGAGTTTGGAAAGATGCCGGCAGCATGCTGCAGAGTGATAACAATTTCAACACATTTTGCTGCCGATATCCTTGCTAACATATTGGGCTTCTGATATATATATATATATATATATATATATATATATATATATATATATATATACACAAAGATAAAGAGGAAAGCAGCCTTCTGCTTCTTTACCAAATGGTTATAAACAGTTACTAACAAAGATTATGTAATATATATGAAAATTGTGACTGTTCCATGAAAATCAGGACACTTAGGAAGTATGTAACTATGGACCTTGCATACAAATATTTAATGTGGGGTTTCTTGGAATTTCAACCTCCATTTCACCTGTAAACAAGGTTAAAATTAAACTACCAACTAGTACTTCTACTGTTAAACATGGTGTTATTGCCTATAGATTATATATTAAAGGGACTAAAAAATGAATACAAAGTATTGGATATATTTTCCCTTCCTTACCAGTTATTCATATGTATTAATAATGAATTAACGATAAAGGTATGTTAATGGTGCCATACAAAAGGGCAACTACTCGCTGTAATTTATTTTGTGACATTAACATAACCTAAGTGCATTTGTGCCATTAAAAGATTGTCTTTAGGAGTGAGTAAGACGTGCGGCACTTAAGGGGTTAATAGCTGGTTTGGCTTCTGTGAAGGGATGGGAGTAAAAATAAATACATGGTTTGAGGAGCATTGTGGGAGTTGTAGTCCATAGAAAGTTGGAGGGCCAGAGGATGGCTAACTTTGGTATCTATTGTGATATAGCTATCATACATTCAGTAGTATTAACACCATGAATATATCACGAGCATTCTAATGAAATGCACATTAGCAGACCCATCATGTCTACCTCATTACAAATGCGCTTCATTCACTAGAGAATACTAGTACCCATTTTCTACATCAGTAGCCTCATAGATTTCAAGAAATGGTCTTACTAGATGAAAGAATAAGAGCATTTTATACAGATTGTCCTTATGTCGCAGTTACACGGAAAACCTCCTATTGTGTCCTAAAACACAGCAAATATTAAATGTTTGCGTGATTATTGTTATGCAAAATATTACCATTGAACCTTCATTGAGCCTACTTGAAAAGTTAAAGGTTTGGCAGTAAAATTGTGGTTTCAACTCTCCCCCTTCACTATTCATGATGAAGACCCAACACTGGAAGGTTTCTCCAGCAAGAATGGCTGAGCTGTATAATGTATTTTTCAATGGGACAGGAGACTTTGAAGAAATCTCACTGATTACCTTAACATTATACAGGGCCAGCCAAACTCTTCCTGCGGCAGACGCTCACTGCAGTTGGACCTCCATAACGTATAATAATACGAAGGGGCTGAAACTCATCTCTCTGGGAAACTCTCTTATCAAGCCTTCCTTTAATGAATAGACCCCAAAGGTGTAGATGTAGCTGAAGTCATGGAGCTTTGCCGTACATCAGTAAAGCAATAATCAGTTCTCTAATGATCAATATGCTTCAACATCAACTGTTCTGTTGTATCTGAGTGTTGTAGTGTGTTTGCTGTGTTTAATGAGTGTGTTACTGCCTAAATAAAAAAAAATTGGGCCGAAAAAAATGTGGAAAGCCTTGTGTGTTATAGTAATGCGACTGAAACAGCTCTCTGTATAAATATTTGCAGATACACTTATCAGAGCAATAATCAGGCTGCAACCCCCCTTTCTAGCTGAATGGTTTCAATAAAGGTAGTAGATTAGTTTGTAGGTCAGTTAAACATAATTACGCAAACAACAAATACCCTTCTGAAACTTTTTAGTTGTATATTAATAGATTTGACAACTCCCATGACTCGTCTGGTGATCTAAGTAAGTCAAGTGATTATTTCTGTCTGCTTGAAACCCAAATTATACTGAAAGTGCTTTGCGGAATAAAATGTATGAAATGTAACTAAAGGTAAGATGGTTAAAGTTATAACACTGTGAAAACAATGACACTTCCTGTTTCATGCTTCAATACTTCCTTCAGGACACACACACACCACACACACACGCACACACACGCACACACACACACGCATACTCCCAAACATTTCAGGTGTCCAAATCAGAAATCTGGGGTGTGGCAAGGTGGCAAGGGGTGGGGCCAGAATCAGAAATGGGCGAGACCAGAGCAGGCCACCCGCCCACCTTATCCAAAGTTTCTATGTTTCTAAGTATAGGCTAAATACATTTTATTTAAATAAAGAGGGTAGTTAGAAGCCCTAACTTTTATATAAAGCAAATAGGTGTCAGAGGAACAGACACAAATGTTATTAAAACATTTGTAATAAAAACTTAATTGAAATTGGCGTTTTGGTGTTTTCAGCCAGCTTACATTCAAGGCATGGTCACTGACCAGAAAAATAACCAAAACAATTTATTATTAACAATAGTATTTGAACGTCGCGACACGTGTTCTTTTTTTCAATCCATGTTAACTCTCTATTCTGAGGATCTTTATGATTATTCCTCCCCAGCAAGTTATATCTTCCCCAAGTTGCTAGTTGTTACTCGCTTGCGCGTTAAAAGCTTCACTAACAATATCCATTAAAATATTTTCTTTTTCCGGGTGTAGAAACTTCCGTGTTGTTTCAGTGCTGCAATTGCAGTAATTTGAAGAATGGCGCTCTGTTGATTGTCCCTAAAATAATAACCACTATGTTTCTATGACCCATTCACAGAGCGCAGTTTCTGCTATTACAGCATTCTAAAAGAAACATGATGTTATTTGGAGTGGAAAACCCCTAAAAGGCTACAAGGTAGCTACAGCTATAATATGCTCTACCGGTTTTTAATGTTGTTTCCAGATCACATACCCAATATTTTCTTGTTTTTGCTAGAGTGGCCATGTGTTCTCTATCTGTGGGGGGCACATTGTTGCCTTGGTGACTGTGTTATTTTATTGGAAACTGTGTGAAATTGCTAAGAGTAGTTGATGGTGGCACCGATGACAATATCTAATTTTTTTTTAACCCTTAATTTTTAGCAGTTCTGTCCTAAAGAAAAGAACAGAAGTCCCCAGTGACACCATTGGAGGATCACAGAGTAGACACGTAACCTTCTCCTCTTGACCCCATGTTCTTTTGAAGTCACTGGTATCATGAATCCTAGGATATTGCTTGAAATGAAAGGAGGTTTAACGAAAGATTGTTTTAGAGTCAGTTTTTTATACCAAAAAAAGTTAAAAGTTTTTTTCTAAACATTTTCTGTTGGAAATATAGATGCAGGTTAGAACCTGTTTATGCCTTGTGGTGGAATACTGTAAAATACAGGAATCTTCTGATAACCGTGTCATCTTTTCAGGCTGCACGAGAGCTATCTCTAAACTGAATGTCTACCTGAAAATATTCATGAGATCTGAAGAGAGAGAGAGGAGGGAAAGCCAGTTCAAAGTTCGTGCTTTGTGGATTTTCAAGCAGTAATAACAACCGGTAGGATCAGAGTAGCCCTGTTGAGACTTGCAGGTGAATTGTATAAGTGCAGCTGTCATCATGCGTATAGTAGGGTGGGATTGGTTTCAGCTGGACAAACATTTTATCCGCATCAACTGATGTGCAACTTTCTGTCCTTCTGAGCAGGCAGATCACACGCTCCCCACCGTCCCCTTATCTTTCTATCAACACGCTATACAGGTGGCTGCTTTTTCCTTATTACTGCACCCAGGCTAAGCAAACAGTATCAGAAAAGAGGCAGTGAGTATAGGCAAGCCCTTTGTGACCAAAGTGCATCAAGGCATTCAGCTGTTCCACATTTACTGCCCCTTCTTCTCAACTTGCACGTACACTCACTGCAAAAAAGGTTATGGCCTTTGTGTTCGCAGACTACAACCCTCATCATCCCTTCTTGTGAGCCAGCAGTAGCAGCAGCTCTAGGTTGATCAGGGGGCACGGATGAGAACATAGGCTACTAGACTGCATTCAAAACATGTGTTACCCGGTACATTTTTTAACTTGTCATCATAAATTATCTGTACCCCTAAATGTTTGTGATCCCCATTCTAAAATGTATACTAATATCTTTACATATACATTGCACACAGTGTAACATCTTCATCTGTAAAAATAAAAATACACAGCGGAAGCTCGTGAAGATTTCAAGTAATAATAATTACTTTCTAATAAACCTTAACTAATTTCACTAAGTAGTAATTAATTGGACACTAAATGAAACCAGTAATCATAATGAAAAGTATTGCATTACCTGGAATTTAAAATATAAAAGGGGGTTGTAGGTCCCTTTTAATCGGGTTTTTATTTAAAGAGGTGGTATTTTTTAATAAGTGAAAACATGGTCGTTTCTCCGGTTCAGCTTTTGTTTAATATCTACTAAAGGGATGTTTGGCAGGCAAAATCCATTGATTTCCACAGGAACTTAATTTTCTTCTCAAATGATAATCATTATTAGGAGTTCATGTATTAAATGCTAATATATTCCGTAACACTTTATATCATTCGGTCATCCGATTTTCTACCCGACAAAATCTGTCATGACGATGGACTCTCAGCTGAGTGATAGCCACCTGAGCCACTTCTCCTAGGACTTGGATTTTATTAACTATTATATACGTGTTTATGGAATTCATGTAATGCAGTGCTCCTGTAAAATTATCGTCCCCATGATGCATTTTTTATAAGTATACTTGGTTAAAGCGGCCATCTGGTCACCCTAGTACAATAGGCTAACACAACATACAAGAAGTTGGTGACATTATATGTTTAGACATAGCAGAACAAAAGGTGATGAGGGCCCTGCTCAAATGAGCATATGGTGGAAAGGGCAGTGTGTTTTAAAATACAATTTATCCCTGGGAATAGCCGAACAGAAAAATCTTTAGCGACTCAGTACCTGATTAGGATGCATTTTAGTTTAAAACAAAAGCAATGAACCCCAAATAATTTCTAAGTACACTGGTATTAATTAATATAAAGGCATAAAATGTCCACACTATGTTTAAATTAGAAATACTTTTTAAGAAGAGAAAATAAATGATGTGACTTTATGAGTGACGATCTGTTTTTGTTTTTTTTAAATAGCTATGTGTGCCATCACCATTTTCTCTTTTGGCTCTTTGAAAAGATAAAGTTACAAGTTGATGCCATGTCTAAAGTTCAGCCCTTTAAAATTGATTTTTTTCCAAATATGCATACCTGGGAAATTCCAAGCTATATTGACCCAAAGGACCTCTCATCTCGTTCCAAAGGAGTCAGTAATACGAGGAGACCAGAAACCAATGGATGGCTATGGCACTAAGGCATCTCAGGTTATCAGCCTTTGATGCACTTACTGTGATATGAATGTGGAAAACATTTGCTGCTTATATCTATCATATACGTTTTTTCATTATATACCTTTGTGCATCTCGAGGCTACCTATCTATAGTTCATTCTTACTAAATGTCTGCAAATCTGAATGGCTATTAACTCCCATACCAACAAAGAGGTTAGGTTTTAAGGTCAGGTGTCCATGATAGAAACGGATCAGACAGAATCATTAAACTATAAAATCCCAATTTATTGTTTGTTCATCTGATAACCAGTATTACAAAACTCTGTTCTCCAGGGTTGTAACCCCATCTTTTTATTTCTGTTATTATATTATACCATACGTTGGATATTATCCACAATTCCTGGTGTATATGCATCCTCGGAGTTCCACATGCTCACGGCCCCTGACCTGTTTGTGCCCACAGTATTTGAGAACACCTGCTTGAAATAACTGTAGGAAGTACACAAAACAGAAATTGCCACAAATAACGTGACAGCACCAATCTACTGGACAAAGTACAAGTAGCATAAAACATTTTTATGGTAATTACGCTATTTCCCATTATGAATGGTCACCAGGTAAACACAGATGCGAGATAGGATGAACTTCTTGTATTATGTGGCTTGGTCAAGAAGAAAATAAACAGCCAACAGAGGACACTTGTCAAAAGGTCTTCAATTATATTAAAATGTCTTTAAAGCTGATGTAATCATACATAAGGGCTATGCCTTTTTGATTGTTGGTTGGCAAAGTTAGTGCCATGTGGATAAACACCTGGATATCTAATTACCTGACCTTGTCTCCAAGATCCATAAAAAGCCTTCGAAAGCCTGGAAGGACTACTTAAAGAGGCAGGTTGATCATACAGATGCCTTGACAAGTAGTTTAGATGCTGCCCACACACGCAAATGTAAAATCACCAGAGACTTGCGTACTAGGACTAGAATGGCGCTTAGTTTTTGCTCCTGTTTTTTGGTGTTCTAGATATAGATAGTAGTTACAAAAACTGGTAACGCCAAGCATTGGCTGCCCCTGGCATCTTAGTGGGCTACAGTTTCTATCACACTGCACTATTAGTCCAGGTATTGTAAAAGAAAGAGAGGAAAGAACCATGTCCTAGTGCATGTGAGTGTGTATGTACAGATACTCGGATATGCTGCCTAACCCGAACTTTATCAGTTTGTTATACTTGTTCTTGTCTTTCATCTATACTCTTGTAGAGTTTTATAATTGTAAAATGTCATTATGACCTTCTATGGAGCAAATGGGTTAAAAGAAAAGAGACTTGGTTCATTCTGTCATAAAGAGGCCATTCTATTATTAGTGTATTTTTTTTATCCTCCACCAACTAAATCATTGTACAGTAAGAAATGAGTAAATGATTGGCAGCGTTCATTCACTGCCATCATTGTGGGGTTACCATGTGATTTCAGGCATTTTAGAAACATTTAGGTCAATAAGACCATTAATATTAAATGGCCACTTTCCAATGAGTCAACAAAACCCCAAATTGTATCACATCACAGGATACAATCATGAATTGTCCTTGGTTTTTATATACCGCTCGACTGTCTCTGATATGCATAGATGTAAACAAACTATGCCCCACATTAAAGGCTCCTTGGAAGTATCTTTGTGCCTATTCATCATGAAGGACCAACATAAAGTCCTGATTGCCCATGAGCAATGTACCAAATAGTTATATAACTAAACAAAGCAAAAACAAATACAGGGGTAAACTCATGCTTCTGTACAGTCACAGAATGCAGAATAAGTCTGAATGACATGGAAAGCTGGAAGAAAGGCTTTATTACACAGTACAACGCCCCAGGCTAACTTCGCTACAGTGGTGAGACACGTAGGCCCAGCAGTGCAGTCAATAGCTACATAAAATCTGACATTTACACATACAAGAAGGGCTGCTGGCTGCTGTGAGACAAACATCCATAACACACTTTTTCAAGGAATACAGCTGTAGGGTTAGGTAACACCCAGCAAAGAGCTATATTTTTGTGTAGGACCTTAACTTTTAATACAATGAAACATTCTAAACATAATATGAAAGATCCTGAATGTCTTTCATGAGTTCAACAGGGTGATAAAAAATCTTGCTTTTCTCTTATGGTTATGGCTTAGAACATCTATTCATCCTCTGGACATCGGTGAGGTGTTCTTTGAACATTCACATCTTCACTTTCAGCATGACCCTACGTATCTCCATGTGGGACCTTTTGTCATAATATTCAAGTCAGCAGATAAAGTTGAAATGATCTCCTCAACTGTCTGCCACATTTAACAGCTGTAAAAAAGTAATATAATATAAGAAGACAGCTGCCACCAGACTGTATATCAGACTATAATACGGCTAATTAATTTGCTGCCCTGAAATGAACTATTGTCAGAATAACCATTCATCGAATGTTATTAATGGGGTATTCCACCAAAAAAAATAGACTTTGTGACTATTAAAGCAATAACTTGGTCAAAGTTCCCTTTATAATCCCCAAAAAATTGACGCCCACAAACACTATGCTTATCATCTTCCTAGAAAACTGTGTTGTCCCCAAAACAAAGGTATTTTAATTATGCCTATGCATGAAGCGATAATAACACATACCTAGGGTTTCTAAATGTACTCTTCATAAAGGAAGTATGCTAAAAAAAATAATGACTACCAATGATATCAACCTTATTTTTTATATAGTAAACTATAGGAATTTATACTTTTCCACTTAAAGTAATTAAGTTCCTCTCCAAGCTTTGTGTTGACAATGTCCTTATGCGGTCGATGAGGAGAGATTACTTGAGTGCCAACTGCCTGCCGTAACCCTTTGAGATTTTCCTTGGTCTTAAATAGTTGTACATATAATCAATGAACTAAATCTACATCACTAGCCCACTAAGCCCGACAAATTATTTATATCGGAAATTTGATAGTAACAATGTATCCTCGACGCTGACCTTTGAAGTTCCAGATATATATGTAAGTAGGAGGTCTGATCACCCTATCCTACACCTATACCACACCTCCAAAGTGTCCCGGGTTCAGGTAGTCCCTTTACAAACACTGTCTACCGTGTGTTCTGCATACCATACACCAATGCAACCATGAAATTCTCCAGCTGCTACAACACACAAGCAAAACAACATTGTAGGTTAAATGCTTCCAACAAAAGAAGAATGCATAAATATGAACAACCGAACAGCTATGATGTGTGTAAATAAATGTTTCTTTTATAGACTTTAACTTTAATAAAAATACGTTTATTGTGCAAACACGGGCAAGTTACATTAGTATGATTTACATATTATCCATATAACTGAGGGATTGTTAGGATTACACACAACCAGGCCAAATAGACAATCTTTAAGATGAGATCACTAACAAGAAGACCAGTTAAATTGCAGATTATTAATAGGCAGTAAAGTGAAATATCGGGGTATTTAAAGAGAACCTGCTACCCAGAAGGTCTTGGATGGCTAATTGTGGAACCAGAAAACATGTTTGTGCTAAATAGAAAAACAAAAAGCTAAAACGGTACTATAAAACTATATACCATTGTCTTTTGCAATGTCATTTACCTAAAGGGAAAATAATTTGCATACCGTGCGACACATGTGATGTCACTGTTATGCGGATCTGTTTTGATATTCTACCTTAGATCATTTCTTTTTTTTTCTTGAAATCCATCACACATTAATTCAAATAATTTGGCATTCATGTCAAATTGTATTTTACCTGTCATAGAATCTAATATGTGAATGATACTATTTAGTACCTTTGTGAATACAGTAAAGATGTATGAGTTAACATCCTTATAATGACCTCCTGTTTATGTTCCATTGCCTTCAAGTAACCTAATTAATGCAAAACACAATGTAATTAAGGAACATATAAAAAAATAAGAGCTTTTTTCCCCCTTATTTACAGTTTAGAACAAAGACAAAGAAAAAAATGTTAAAAAAAAAAATAAATGCTCATACGGTTTAAGCGATCAGAGATAGCTGTGAGAGGTCTGGATTCAAATAACTTGCCAATTTGAAAATTAATGCTATTTTGCCTGGCTGCTCTCTGTTCCATTACCAATAAAACACTTAAAGATGCTATTCATGCAGACATAAAGTGCTAATGGCCACTTGTTAACATGTTTATAGTGCTAATATTTTCCTCTTGTTCAGACGGTTCTCTATTTTGCTATATTAAAGACAGAGGAGTGTCAATTTCATCACGAAGACTTTAAAGAGCTTCGGTCTGAATAACTGTACTATTAATGACAGCAATTTTCATTTGCTGCCACATTTCATCCAAACAATCTTCATTCAGTAAACTTAGTTTGTGAATGGTGGAATATATTTACTGTACATATTTCCTGCATTTAGAGCCTCTTTGTAAGTCATTCTTTATATCAAAGTTTTACAAGAATGCCGCACGCCATAATGTATTTTGCCGCCATAAATCGGCTTTACAAGTCTAGTAACTCTGTAAAAGGAAGATAATAAATGCAGACTCCAGGGCCATTGCTTTCCAATGTTTTTCTGCCACCGTTGTTTTATAACTGCATACTTAATAACAAAGCTGGGTTTTTTTTTAGATACTTTTATTTCCAGTTACAAAACTGTGATAAGTTTGTCTGGTGGCCACTTCTCTGCCGTTTCCAGCACCTGTATTTATTCCGTACTGAGAATGTATGTAAAATGGCTGCCTTTAATGTCACTGCTCGTGCATAAATTTGGGTTCCAGTCACAGTGTTGATATCCCTATTGAGAGAAAAGAGAATAATTCTGAAGTACAGGACCCCGCTAAAGCTGTGTTTCTTACATAAACATGCCCCTGTGGGGAGAAAAATATGCAATCTCTATGCCTGGAAATGCACCAAGCAAAAAAAAAAAAGTACCCGACTTTAGTAAATACAGAATAGTGTTTTTCGCTGATTAAAACAGTTCCTTACAGTTCACAGGGCTACAGAAAAATGGTCATTCTTAATTTATTTTTCAAGCTGTTTTTTTTCCAAACGCTACAGCTGCCGTTTCTGTTTTAAAACTGTAAGATATATTAATGGCTTGGTCACAGTCCACAAACTTGTCGACAAATAGCAGAACTGCAAGTTTATTACAGACCACTAAAGGTCCATTGTGGGTTAGAGCAAGCGATCCGCCGCTGACATTGCCTTGAATGGCAGTTAATTCTTCACTGGGTGTATTATATGGAAATAAGGCTCGGAAAGAAAATCAGTAATTCACAAGAAACCGTTTCTAGTTTTGGCATAAGGCTTTAAAAAAGAGAATGAGGGATAAATATAATGTAATTTTTATGACCAAAATAATAGAGGAAAGGGTGTTACCCAAGCCATTGATCTCATGACGTTTTGTGCTTCAGGACCACTTTAAAAAGTACTCAGAAAAATATCTAATTAAAAGAAGTTATTTGTAGTCCTGCTTTTTCTCATACGGATCTACATACTATTTTTAACATAGGTTCTGATGAGCCATGGGCGGAGTGGGGGGCAATGGACAATTGCCCCACCTAGAACGGTGGCAGCATGCTCTGGTTGTAGGCATAAAGAGCCAAGTGCCGAGTAAATCCAGACTTTATTCAGTGTGCCTCTGTGCATGTGTGTTAGTGTGAGTGTCTGTGTGTTTCCGTGGCTGGTTGTGTGGCTGGGAAGTAAGTGTGCAAGGATAAGGGTCCTACTATCATGACCCATGTAAAGCCCTAAGAAATCAGGCTCCTACCAATTGTTAAAGGGAATTCCGGAATCCAAGTGAGATCCAATGTATTTAAATTTTCTTTCATATACCCTGTATGACCAAGTACACATGTAAACAATTATAATGAAAAGTGCTGTTTGTTAGTCCAACTGGATGCAGAAGACATATCTTCTTGACATCTTGAACTAATATGCCGTGTTTTGCCAGGAAATCTCAGGCTGGTGGGGCCATCAATTTTCCCATAATTTTTTTATTATTAGTAATTTCCACTCAAAGTTTTATTTTGAGCTTCATAGTTAAAATCGCTCCTGACCCATGAGAAGTTGCAATGCTGGTTCATCACAGTATTTAACATGGCAGTGTTGTGCAGCTGAGATCACCAGACTGATTTAGTTTTAATTAAATTCGACAAGTATAATTAAAGTCTTCACACAAATCCATGTAGGTCTGTCGACCACTAAATAAATAATACAGCGAACTGTAAAGATTGTGTTGAACACGCATGCAATGTTACACTGATTAGTCATTAACGCTAAATGTGTGTTTGATTTGATCCTCTATAATACAGGTGGCATATTCCTCTAGGTTAGTAAGCCATTAAAAAATATCTCACCCTTTTGAAAACCACATGCAAAATATTTTTCTCTGTAAACTTTGTATACAATATATCTATTTTTGTCATCTTAGTAAAATAAAAAAAAATCCCTTAAAATGTCAAACCATTCTGTATTCTTTCACGTATCTCTTAAATTCCACTATATATGTATATATATATATATATATATATATATAGTAAGCATTAGCTTCTAATGATATTTTGGTAAAATAATAAAAATATCAAATTACATATTCAAAGAATGTCTAATATATACTGTACAATATTGTTTACAGTGAAAATAGGATGGAAATGGAGTAGAGAGCATGGGGCAGGTAGAAATATATGTCCAGTGACAATCATGGAAAGCGAATAACTGGAAATGGTAGGTAGAGAAGTCGGTATCAAGCAAAGTGGTCAGAATAGGTAAAAAGGTTGGTCTAGAAGAAATTCCGTTCTGTGTGAGAAAAAGTGTATCAAGAAATGGATTTATAAAACATAGTTATAAAGTATGGGTGAGTAGACTGCAAATGGCCAACTGTAGGTTACCATCATAACATATCATCCTTATCTGACAATGGGAGTAAATGATAAGAGCAACTGATTTCAGCCAAAAGAGAAGGTTTAACAGCTGGTAATCTGGACAAATATTACTGTGCCGGTATGTATATAGGTTGTACGGACTATGAGCTGCACTCTTATATTTGATGCGTTGGAAAACAGAATAGATTGTTTTGATACGGTTCTAGTTATGAAGAAAACGTCAGTTTTATGATTGCAAAAGTAACTAGATCTTTTTTCATATGTTTTAATATGAATCTTATCGACCCCATACTATATTTAAACGACTATGTTATTTTGACGTGCTACCTCTAACTCCTTTAAAATGAATGTGTGTGATGAATAATCATTACCGATGTTCTAATTGCAGAACTGAGTGCCATCTGTTTAAATGCAAATACAAATTCTGTGCTTCAAGCCCCTTCATGCTTTGAGAAATAATAATAATAACAGTAACACTGGGAAGCCTGGCTATGAACCACAACTAAAAACATATCAGATTGTAATGTGAGTGAACATGGGAAGGTAAGATTAAACATGTTAAGACATTTTCTATGCACTTTGCCAAAAATGTGACTTCATATTTCAGGTAAAGTAGGGTGTGGACCATTTCGGGAAAAAAAAGGTTCTTACCTTCCTTCTCTAATGACAGACCACAAGTTTTAATCACAAGATTAATGACCTGATATGGCCTGATTTCCAGCTATTTGACCCATAAAAGTAATAAAAACTTAAGAGCAGATCAGAATGCTATACAAGTAACATCTATTAGCTTTATCTTCAAAGAGAATGCTTTGTAGATCATAGACATTAAGGACCATGTATCTTATCTCATTTAATGTAGAGTGTGTGTGATTAACTGAGAAACATTGTGTTGCAGGTTAGGATACCTAGAATCCCTCCAGGTTTGATAAAGAGTCTCTGGATGAAACACTGCTTCCCAGGGTTCCCGGGTCACTTCTCTCTTGGGCAGAGATAGAGTGGTGTTTAGCCATGTCCACTCTCACCTCCTACTCAATGCTGTCTAGGGCAAGCACCATCCCACAAGGTATGGAGGTGAGAGAAAAAATTATATCTTGCCTTATGATTTTTACCTATAGTGAATTTCTCCTGCAAGATGGACCACAATAGCTCTTCATGATGCCAAATGCATAGGCAAATAGTGGTTGTCTTCAATTCTGAATCAATCCCAAGCACCTATACAATGCACTGTGATACATGAATATGCATCCCAATGCCTTGAGCATGTATTCTTGCTCCCTTAAGTAATGAAAAAGTAAACCATTTTAGGTTTAAGGCCATTTAAATGTATATCATAAACCGAAGCTTATTGCCCCATGAGGAATGAAAAACCTCTCTATGCCAGGTGATGAAAGTACCAAATAACTATGGGCAGACCCCCCTCGACCTCACTCCAAGTTCCTCTGTATTCACAAGAGAGGTGGTCAGGAACACCTGCAGAGGTTCCAGTAATGTCTATAGAATCTGTAGGGTGGACAGGAAGCTCTCAGTATTTGTTTCACTTCTGGTTTTAGCAAAATAGGTAATAGTGAAATAGTTAACTATGCTAACTACTATGTAACCTTTTGTCCTAATGAACCATTATAAGTTGAAGTAGTAAATAAAAAAATGTTATACCTTTGGTTTCTTTTGTTGAAGAAATTAAGATTACAGTTACTTGGTTATAAAAAGTTTAAGGGGGTCACAGTGTTCCTTTAAACAGTCCTGAGACATGCTGCTTGTAAATATACCTGAAAGGTGATTTACAAATAACATGCATCATCATGTCAAGTGATCATTGTGTAGCAGAAGAACAGAAATAACCTGTCCATCTGAGCAAATATCTTTTTCTTTCATCAGGTGAGACAAAGCCACGGTGATGGCAAGACAATGGTTGACATTCTGTGTCCCCGTGGAGAACAGCTTGTCAGGTACCTAATCTGAAAATAGTCACCTGTGGTTTTCATACCTCCAATAAGGGGAAAGAAAAAAAGGTTTCCTTCATGGCACCCTGTACTTGTTGGTGCCAGATTATATTTCCACAACAGCTGCTTCCTTTGTCTGCTTTCAGTGAAGCCAAACCAGCCTAAAATTTAATTTAATCTCTTGTATACAAAAGTGTCAGACACTTAGGTGGCAGCTAAAAGCACCACTCTCAGATAACCGAGTGACACTTGTTAATAATAGGCAATGCATAAACAGGGCACTGGCGGACATTTTATGCAACTTAAGTTGTGTATGGGAACGGATCAGAGTGGCTAGTCCCAGCTTCTTATACAGCAAGCCAGCCAAGCCCACCCGGTCTTTTATGTGATTAGCTGCACTAAAGCCACTAGTGACCTCCCTTTCAAGAGAGAAGCCAACAATAGCACTGCCTTTTGTTAACGAAAGAACAAAATGACATTATTTTCCGCTCTAGAATCATAGCTTTCTTCTTTTTTGTCTCTAAACCAAGACCACATCTTTGCTTAACATGGAACCCCAGGTAACAGATCATTTCCTTTTGTCACGTTAGAGCATAAAACGCATGGATATTTATGATATTCTTTGCCCCATTCTGACGCACTATATAGTGAGTCACTGGGCATTTATTATATACATTTTCTTTTCCTTTTGTTTATTAGCAATGCACATAGTGTTTGACGGCTTTTCTAGTATGCAAATTCTCTCATTTTGAAGTCTGCAACGAATTACAAAGTTATGTAAAATATACTTCTTAAAGGCTTTTTTTTAAAACATGTAAAAGGTCACATATTGCGTAACTGTAAGACGCTATTGGTTAAAAATATTACTTGTCAAACACTGAACAGTAAAATGCTCATCTCAATGTGGTATTAAAGTATTAAAAAAACCGTGTTTATTTGATTATTCTGCGTTCTTACGCACCTCAATTCCCTGGTGAAAGGGTTAAGAGAGATGCGTGTTTGAAAGAGAACAAACACACAAATCCTTATGTAACCTTTAATACAAGTCTGCTGTGCTAACGGAAGAACTACCGGCAGTCTTCTAACAATTCGTTGATTGCTTTCTTTGATAAACTGCAGACAGAAGAGCAGAGAAAAACTAGTGAACAAAAAACTATGATAAATTTACATTTCTTCAGACTACTGTTAATTAAATCAATGGATCTCTTTTTTGGATACGTAATAAGAATATAACTTAAAAGTCTGAGCAGCTTAATGTCAAATAAAATAACAGTGAAATAATAAAATAATGGTAAGCCACAAGACCCACGCTCTTTCAGATTATTCAGAGTCCCTCCAGCCTCACAAGCAGTTTATAGTCATGAGAGGAATTTTTTTTTTCTCACACGTGCTTTAACACATGTTGAAAAGCACATATTCTACACAGAAACCCCATGTAAAAATAAATGAATCCGTTTATCTTGAATGTCTTCTTATGAAGAAAGGAGTATTTAAGCTATTATGCTGAGGGCAAGTTCAAGACTCAGAATTCCCCCGGGGGGGGGAGGATATACCTTGAATGAAAATAAAGTAAAATAATAAAAAAAAACAGCATTAGGTGGCCCTGTCCAGACCAAAGAACATTTTATCTTAATTCTGGTGTGGTCTTCTCCTACCACCCTCCATCGTCAAATACCCACCTAGCATAATCTACAGGAATCCTAGTGCCTCTTACAGTAACGCACATTACAGAAAATACAGAATGAGTATACACATAAAAAAAAAGGATTCTAGTGGGTTCAACCTCACACTTGACTGTGTTTCAGTCCTCCCATTTCTATATTTAAATAACTATTTACATAACTGGGTGCATACTTAGAGTATACAACCATTTTTAAAGTAATATCATAGACCCATTAAGTATTACGCCTAGGTCTGTATTAGAATATCATAGGAAATGTCTTTCCTATGTTGTTGGATTAGTATTCACCTTATAACTTTTTTACGTCACTGCCTTGTAAGAAAGTATCCTATTTCACAAACCTAGTTGTGAATTTGAGCCACGGCTTAGAAAGTTGCAGTTCTGTATGTGAAGGAACACAACTCTTAATATACTTTGAGAGCTATAGTTGCATTCAACGCAACAAGGGACCACCAGCTTCTAAGTACCTGCTAAACGATGAACTTCTAGTTAAAATATCCTGAAGTTGGTTAGTTTATTATCACAGATAGTCACATCCCTCCACAAAAACCTGCTGGGAAAGTTGAAAGGAGAGTACGTTTGTCGAGCTTGTCTTAGATATACAGCTGACTGGATGTGTCAGTTATGTACCAAATGGGTTTTTACAGGTCAAGGTTCTGTAGGCATTGGGAGCATATACTATTTTTAGACGGGATAAGGTCGCCATGCCTATAGAGACAGCGAGGTCGACAACAAAACTTATTGATCAGTCTCTGGAACCAGCGCTCTAGAGACTTGCAGAATGAAACAAAAATTGGCCAGCCTTTTCCTTAGTAGACGCGCCAGCTAAAAGCATGAAGGTCTAAAGATCTTTAAAGGAAACAAAATGATTACAGTAGTTCACTTAAGTGGATAAAAAGGGAGGAAAAGTCACAAACACGAAGAAAGCAGACACACATTGAACATATAATCAGCAAAACTGTCCACGTGTATTTATCAAACAGCTGTGTAAAAAAGAGGGACACCCCCATCCCCCACTTCCGCATCATGAGTCAGAAGACTTGCCCATTTTAGAAAAGTTACCTCATTTCCCCTTTAGTCAGCCTTAAACCACCCCTTTTAGACCCAAAAGCAAACATTAAGCAATCACATGAGAATTTCTAGCCACAGACCATTGTTATGAGATTCTAAATATTATCGTTTAATGCTGCGAAATCGGGGCTGTGCATAATTTATTATAATTTAATTATTTATATAGCACCATCGTATTCTGCAGCATTGTACTATAATGATCATGTACTTAACTGAGAAAGTGGACAGAATACAAAAAAAACGTGCGTGCCCTACATACCCTTGATTCACACAAAGATAAAAGGAAAAGCAAAGTGATGATTTATTGGGTCAATTTATTGGTCGGGCACAGTATTAATAATTGCTTGCAATTAAATATGTCACCTTCTGGCATTAAGTGGTAACATCTTTTTGAGATGAGTTGAGATAAGGTTAAAAGCTTCTTCTAAAAGCTGACTTATATGGCCCTAGACATATATACACAAGTAAATATAAACTCGTTGCAAGTAAATATAATTAAAATCTTTGCTGTTCCCCTAGTTGTGAAAAGAATAACCCTTTATTTTTGTAGTAACGTAAGGAAGTTTGACTTTACTGAGAGTGTGGTAGATAAATGAAACGGCCTCACAGCAGAAGTGGTAGAGGCTAATTTAAATACGCATTGCATAGGTGTAAAGCTCTCTTGAAAGACAAGACCAAGGATCATTTAAGGTCTTTACATCAGGAATGGGCAGATTAGATAGACTGAATGTTTATCTGTTGTCAAATTCTAGGTTTCTATATTTATTGTATATTTAGTATAAAAAATGTTCAGATTATTTTCGTATCAAATTTGCATGAACTGAACTATTTATTCCATTAAATCACATGACTCACATGACAGATTCCCGCACAGTTTTAGGCTTTTAGTAAGAGAATATTTCAAGCTTCAGTGAGGATGGTAGCCCAGTCTCTCTAGAAATCAAAGCGTTAAGGAACTATTGTGGATTCAACATGTATTTTTAAGAAGTCCTTTTTAAAATAACTAAATAATTTGTATCCATTTAACAACACTGTACATTACAAGATAATTGTACAGCGCTGTGGAATATGATGGCACTATATAAATCAATAAACAATAATAAGAATTTGTGAAGGCAATGGTGTTTATGTATCACGGCACCTATCCAAACCTTTGTTCGGATTATGCGCTAGGTGATTGGTTTTTAATAACGCGACTTTAAGGGTTTTTTTTAAATCCTCCTTTATAAATATTTAATTGTTCAAAATTCAAACATTCTGTTTCAAGCTGCTATATTGATTATGCGTTTTGCCGCCTGACCTGAGGCAATGTCTGCAGGCATTTTCCACAGCTGAAGGTTTCTTCGCCAGCCCCTAAATTTCAACTGAAAAGGAAAGAGCTTCTCAGACGAAGAGAAAATGGAGATGTGGCTCTCTTCCGGAACCAATTCTTGTAGTAAAAAGTAATATTGTAACAAACATGCAATTTATGAATAAGTAACATTTTTTGACATAATGAAATCACATATTAGCAGTTCCATGTAATACGAAATTCAAAATGTCTGATCAACTCGTCAAATAAAACTATACTAACAATTTTAGCTCAAATACGATGTCCTGGGTTTAATTGCTACGACATTCAATAATTCTTTGTTGTAAGAGGGATTTTAAGGACATGTCCACTTTAATACAAGCCGCTCAACAAAAATACTGTCAGTGTACAAAACAACAAAAAGGGCTCTGGGCTACACAATATTTCTAACCGACACATAGATGTTCGATGTATTAAACTTCGTCTTACAGTCAGGCAGTACTCTTGGTCCATAATGATTCATTAAAGTGGGTTGTAGGTGAATTGAGGTGAAAGGACCGATTTCTTCTCATCGCATAAACAATGCGTTATGAACTACAAAACCGGCTTCTCCTGAATCATGCAGGCCCAACTCACGGGCAAAACTTCTACTTTAGAGCAAGGGTAGTGAGTACCTGACTTCCAATCAGTGTAGCAAAGCAACTGAAGAAAGATATGCTAAAGAAATAATAAATACTTCTTCTTCATGAATTATTCTGAATAATTGACCCAAAAAGGGCAAACTGCACGTTGTCCAGGTCTGTAGAATTTAGAGGCCACAAATAATGCAGGGAAAATAAATCTATCGAATGGAGGCCCGATCTCATCCGTCTCCTTCCCTTTTCTATTCCCTTCTCACTCCAGCATGTATGTAATCTGAGAGGTAAACACTGATTAGGAACTGTGCCAAATATAATTCCATATAGGACCTTCATCATGCTTGTCCACCAGTGGAAGCGAAAACAAGGCTACAAAAAACAATGTGCAAGTTGCTCAAAACCATTCCATTTCCCAAAGAAAACAACAAGGGAAAAGGTTGGTGATGTCATTTCCTCAAGGTCATGATGACCTTATACATCCTATCTCATCTTTTGTACATCTGAATAGACCTGCTTTATCCATACTTCAGACTTTTTTTTTACATTGGGAAAAAAAACGATAGCGTAAAAGGAAATAACGATACCACGAAAGCTTTGCATGTGCAAAACGCAGTCAGTCATTTAGTAAAAAAAAAAAAAGCTGGCGTCTCCACCATTTAGATATTGAAAAGTGCACAATTAATTACTGCGGATTCTCTCTCATGTATCTATCTCATGCTGAATTGCCGAAATTGGCCTGTGAAATAAAAATGTATGGAGTAATTAAATGGATATTTATAATTAGAACTTAATAATTTGCATCGGGGACAAACGAGCCCTGATTTCAATCTGCAGTGCATTTAAATTAGCCTGAAGATAGTGTAATTTGAGCCTTTGTAGTCCTCCTCTTGGATTATGAAACAATGGTGTCTGCAGAACACAGCCTTGTGTCAGGAGTAGGGTGATATTCTGCAGCCATAAATTAAGGCCATGATGGAACATGTTAAAAGGCTGACCAATGAGACGTTTGATTCATTAAACCCTGCGCGGCTCCGTGTACAAGCCAAACACACAGTGAGTACTGTAAATTATCACTAGTCAACAGCATTGATTTTTAGTCAACGTTTCAATCAGTTTGAAGAACAAATAATACACAACTCGCTCAACCGCCTATTAACCAGTCAGGCACGGGAGTCGATAACATTTTAAAGGTGCCTTCGCTCAAACAGGGATATCTATCAAATGTACTATATTAGACTGTTACAATGTAACACGATAATTACCCACTTTGTGCTCTTTTGAACGTGTGACTTGTAAAAAAATAAAATGTATATATGGGTTCTTACGGTTGATGCCTGATCGGTGGTTTTGCTAAAGAAAAAAAGGGAATATATATATAATTCTGGAACATATCACATTTTACATTGGGTCTATAAATTGTAGATTCTCACAAAGCATTTCCATTTGTGCGTATTCCAATACCTTAAGCATTATAAATAAACATAATAGAGCCAGTAGACCCTGTGTGAGAAACAGTAATTAAAGATGGTTGGATTGGAGAAGTATGTGATGACTTTAGTAGGTTCTTGGATAATGCTTATATAAAATTTGCATTTACCAACAATCTAGACCTGCAAGGCTACTATCGCAGATGTTCCTTGAACCATACTTTGAAAATCAGAGTGACCCAGGTTATAAGGACTCCAACGATTGTTGTGGTTTCCACAGGCTTTCCGGTTCCTCTTCCTAAAGAGGCCTTGGCTTTTGTCATTGCAGGTCCTAAATACTAGTTTAGGATTAGATTTAGTGGTGTCTAATGTTCTACTTTGGTAGTTTATTTAAACTAAAAGGTTTACAAACTTTATAGTAGAGTCCTGTCTTTCTCTTGCTTGAGGTCAAGAGCTCAACCTGAGGTGCAGCTGGGTTCTTATAAAAACTGAACCCCCTAAGACAATTTTAACATTTTATGCTAATATACATGGAAAATAGGAATGGTTGCAAAATAAGGAAGAATATAGCTTATCATGGATACAACTATGCATTTTTTTATGCATCTTTAGTAAGACTGGGGCAACAGTTGTCCGTGAAGAAAAAAAATGTCCTAATACTGTGTGCATTATGAGATATTTGTATAGCTTGATGTTTATTCCAGGTGGATTAAAGCATTTGTGTATTAATTAACTTAATATGTGCAATTCAAGAAAGTGTGAGTTATCTGTATGTTTTATTATGTGACAAATTTGGTTCCTGGAAGCAGGAATGAACATCTCGATTGCTAGCCTAGTGTAATAAACCTCTTTATAGAATAGAGAGGGGACCTACTTTATTATAGTATATATGCATGGCAACTCTATATAAACTAGCTAAGCGTTATGGGAATTGTAGTCTATGACAGCAGTACAAGAAATCCACCTTTCGTTATGGCTTTATTTTATTTCCCAATACATTTTTTTTCGTTATTGAGAAGTAGTAAATTGTTTGCTTTTTAAATTTGTGAAGTGTAATACACTTAGTACATCATACACTGAATGCCCATTCCCGACGCCTGTGCATGCGCAAGCATGTTCAGAAGATCCGACTTGTTCCTCAAGGTTAGCGAACCAGAAGCATTTCTATCCGCTACCCACATTTCTCTCAAATAACAGGAAAGCAAAACATTTCCTTTAATATTCACGGACAAATCTGCCTCTTTAAGCTCAATTTTACCGTTCTAGTACTTGTATCATTTATTCCTCCTCTATTCCAACAGTAATTGGTCGTTTATAGCCCTAGTTTAATCTGATTACCTTCTAAATATGGTAGAGAGGAATTGGTTTTACACTACTGTATATACATTAGGGGCTCGTTAAAGAATAATATCTAAATGAACAAACAAGGATACAGTGATTCTAACAAAACAGTAACTTGGGGGACATATTTTGTCTGTTTTATTAGATTTGCCCACGTTTAATAGTTAACCTTAAATTGTTTTACATCAATCAAAAACAAAGGCCGCCCTTAATTGAAATACGGTATTAATCCATCGACAAAGGCAGCTGTAGGTGGTTTTGGAACAAAAAAGCATTAAGAATGTGTGAAACTGGCTTCCCGCAGCTATCCCCGTTGTCAAAAGAGTTAAAAATAGAATACTAAAAATGGATCATCTGATTAAAATAATATCATTGTATTCACAGTGAATACATGGTACGTGTGGGCAATGCAAACCTTCAGCAGTGACAAGCATATACTGAATTAATGACATTTGCAGAGATATGTTTATTCCTCACTGCGGATAAAGTAGATATGAACATGGATTTTTTGGTGTAAGAGGATAATTTTTAATTAACTGACTAGTAAGTGGGTGCATGTACGTGATGTATAGGCAAGATAAATGAAGTAAAAATTAGACTGAACCAGCATTAAAAAGCTATTAAAACCATTTTAAAAACCTATTAAAAACACCATGTCCCATAGATTTGTTGTTATTGTTAATGTTGCCGAATGAGTCTTGTTAAGGATTCTAGACATTCATTGTCATGCTCAGTTTATTATATTATTATCACCCGAAGAGGCAAAAAAGCTGGCAAAACTTTTATGTTACTATTGTTTTAATTATTACGTTTATTGCACAGAAGACAGTCTAAAATAGTCATTAGGCATCTTACTGTGTTTCATCAGGGCTAAGCCAGTTTACATCAGACTTCATTTTCCAGACTCTAGAAGGGCCATAACTTCCATAGGGCAAGAAGGGCAGCTACCTCAGACTCTGCAAGGTGCTCCAGCTTCCAGAAGTGTGACATCCACAGCCTTAGTTACAGCTTTGGATTCTAGTATTCATGTATAGATACTTTGTGGGAAGTGTTCTTTAAGTCCTGACTGTACTTTATTAAGTATTACGGTACCAATTGACCCGCCATACTTATCAACATTCATATTACTTGGGCAACCCCATGACATCTATGGAGCACCCATGGAAAACACCAATTTCTACTTCTACTGCCAAATGCTGCCTTAGAAGGACAATAGTCGGCACATAAGCCTGGTTGCTATGACTATCCAGGAGATAGATACATCACGGTAACGACTAAACCAATAGGAAATGTATTTAGTCATATGGCGCTGTTACTTGGGTGCCATAAGATGTCAAACTCACTTCTAGATACAACCAATTTTTGCCTTTCCACAACTATTGGGGGTCAGTTGCATTTTTCAGTTACAAATTCTCACCTGGAAAAGGTTTGTATTAGTTGTGAAAGCTACACGCAAGTTTTGTTATCTCTGCTAAATTCTGGGATTCTTTCGTTGGTCGACCTGGTAGGTTTTTAGCCTTTGCCTGTTCCCTGGCTTTCCCTTCCTGCATTTTGTCTATCAGTGCTTGGAATCCTTCCTTTGTCCTGGACCCCTGGGTTGTCTTCCTGCCATCACCACAAGTCTAACTACTTTTTACATGTAGCATCAAGCCAGTAAATATAATGGCACCTGCCTGCGTGGCCAAATGACTGGTCTCAACTGGTTTTCTGAGAACAAAAAAAAAAATTGAGCTATTTTGTTTTTCTTTCTGCCTTCAGCCACAAGACCTGAGAGACTATGATGAACAGTCAGCAGGTATAAAAAATATTGAATGCTCTTGGGCTATGACACTTTCTCATCAAAATCCTGGACTTCATCCAAGTTCATCTGTTAATGGACAGCGTCATCCCACCCCTCCCCCACCCCATCTTCTTTTCCGACACGGTCTTCAGAACGCCTTTAACCTACTCCCTGCCAAAAACGACATTCTATTGTAGCTACAACTATGAACGTAATTCTTCACCAGCGCCAAAGGGGTTATCTCACCATTATCTGTTGCTTAAGTTACAGTAATGTAAAAGCCACTTATACCTTTCATTGATTTGTAACTTGCTTGACATAATTTCAGATATATCAATTTTTTTTGTCAAGGCTTTAAAGTAATACTCCAGATGGCATAGTATGAAATATAAAAGAATTTTCAATTAATTTACACAAGGTGCGTTCGGTGGATAAACCAGTCTGAGTCTTAAGGGGGTTTTTTTGTCCATCCATACCTATATATTTTTATGAATTTTTTTTAAGTATTTACAAAAAATATATATTTATATATCATCTGGGGTGGTTTGTATGATATTAACGCTAAATCTAGTGCACCAGCATGCTTCCTGGAGCATGAATGTGTTAAATAACAATTTTGTTTTATTTTTGCTGGCTATCCCTTCACCCCCCACCCCTGGAAGCTCCTGCAAACTAGACACTGATTATGTCTGTGCTTTCCCTTTTTCTATTCAAGATAAACAAAGTGCTTTAAGATCAGGGCACACCCTGGGACCCTTGACAAAGCAATCTATCATTCTGTCTGCTAAACCAGTCTGGTCACACTAAGACTAAAGGGATGGAATCTCTCGGTGCACAATTTTTCCATTGTATCGCTGGCCTATTACAACTTACTCCTTTTATTTGCCACTTTCTCTAGAGCAGATGTGATGGACCACTTGGCTTAAGCCCCTCCTAGTCCAGACAGGATTGTTTAAAAAAAAAAAAAAAAAAACTCGGGCATTCAAAAGTAAGACATGGCCTGAATATATAAAACACAAAAGCAGTCAACTCACTCCTTTATATGTATGTTTTCACCTCTATAAACCCAAAAAGTCGATGTTTATCAACGCATGCTTTTCAGCATCACAGCTCTCTATGGCAGTGATTGGGTACTAAACAAAGCAAACCCCACAATACTCGTAACACAGATAGGAATACAGTTATTTGATTTTTTTTGTAGTTTTTTTCCTGATCCAGCTATAAAAATATTGTTATTAATATCTTTCATTTATATAGCGCCAACAATTTACACAGCGCTTAGTACAATACATATATTAACACTAACGCTATCATTTCAAATTGCTTTGTCAATCTGTTATGTACTCCATTGTTAATTCAAATTTAACCCAAGGTTTACTATTTAATTTTTTTTCTAATCTGGATTAACATTTGTGAATGTAGATCTGTTTTTGCCTCCTGTCCAATTTTCCTTCATGGAATGACCACACACAGTTGTTTCATTGTGATGTTTCAGCCGAGACCAGAGGTCATCTTCTGTTTTTTAAGGTCACTAGTAAAAAGTATTCCCACCATGTTCATCAGATAAGCACAATAAAAGTTGACCATTGTAAATTATTAAAGATTAGGAACCACGGCAATCAAATAAAACTCAAGGGCCACACTCCTGTCATGGTTTTATAAATTCACAATTTACCATCAGACATTGTGCATCACTGATAAATGTTATATTATATTGGAAAGCTAATAAACATTATAACACATTATTCTCAGCAATACAGAAAATATCCTGTTTTGTTTACAATTCCCTTTAAAATTTTTATACCGAACTCAAAAATCCAAGGTAAAAAATTCCACTCCACCAACTCAGTATTACATAGAGGTTGTCCTACTATCATATGACCTGTGGATCTACTCATGCCAGGGACTGAAACATGACAAATCAAGTCGTAACCTCTTTTTTTGGAGGGTATGCTTGTATGATCCAAACTGCAGATTATAATATGACAAGCAGATGTCTAAACTGGAAGAAATTGTTATTGAAACCTGCAGTCTCTTGAGTTTCAACCTAAATTGTAAGTAGAAATGGGGGGTGGGTTAAACTATTTCAGTGTACAGCTAGTTTAAAAAAAATATAATAAAATATTGAATTTCAACTCACACCAAACCTATTAGAACAACAACTGGGGGGGGGGTATAAATATATATATATATATATATATATTCATCAATTATCTATGAAATTCCTGTTATGTCACATCACATATTGTGAGTATTATGACATGCTGGAAAGACTCCAAACATCATTCCACAAACTCATAAAGATGTTGATATATTGTTGAACAGTTTGTATGCACTTCTGCCGCGACTGTCGCTTGGAAGATGAAAATATACGATTGGTTATAAAGGATGTTGTAAGTCGTGGCCTACACCGTCCCTTTCAACACTCACTAAAGAGGGGAGTCCCGCACCGATCCTTCCTGATTTACAGATTGAGATGAATTTGCTGGCATAAGTGTGTGTTCGTTGATCAAATGTCGCATCGTGTGCTGGCCGTTATTCTGACTTACAAAACCTGCCTTGGCTCTTAAGGCTTTGCCAAAGACAACAAAACGTTTTTATTTGAAGACAGGATAGGATAAGCAAACATGTTTTAAAAAGTCATGTGGTGTTCTAGCAGTTAATAAACGTAACGTTTCTCTCCATTTCACATGATACGTCAAAACGCGCTTCTCAAGCCTTTGCAGGAGAACCAGCTCCGTGTGCATGTATCAGCCTTATTTGACTGATTTCATGCTAATTTGACCAGTTCTTGGATTTTTGTCATTGATATTCCTTGAAAGCCTGAGTGGAGTCAACCGATAACACTAGAGACATTACAGATAGTCTAATTCACTTTGCATTTATGTTAACTCCCAGTTTGTCAAAGTAGTAGTATAATTAAAGGAAATCACTGCTATGTGCTAATAATAGGGCCATAGACTCTTTATTCCTAGTCATACTTGTTCTTAATTTTACAACACATTTCACAGTACTGCTAATTTGTCCTAATTGCTGCTGATTGGGAATAGAACGCATAACTTAAAATAACCAGGGTAGCAGAGGACAGATATGTATTGTCAGAGGGGTAGGTTTTCATGTTCCCTGAATAGGACCACAGCACATCTTTATTTGTTGGATAGATATGACATATCAAATGCCAAAAAGCCACTGCAGCTCCGGAACAGAACATTTATTTCAGCATTTTGAGCTACGATAAATCACCTTTTTAGAACAGCTTTGAAAACAGGTATAAAAAGGAAGTCAATTATTTTAGTTACAGTACTTTTTATATCTATTTTCTCAGTAACACTAATTTCTTCTCATCACAAATGAGATGCCTTCTCGGGGCTGGTTCTTTGTCCAAAATATTCTGTGTTACAAATCTCTTCTTACGTAATCTTTTCTACAAAAAATGTAGTATAGTAGTAATGTTTGTATAAACATTATTCCAATCTGTCCATTTCTTTCCAAACTACCTAATGGGTTATTGGCCTTGTCGTATGTTCAGGGGAGCCTTATGCCTACCCATTAGTTACTAATGATATGTAAGATGTCTGTTTCCAGAAACATCTAATTTCGTGCATTCAGCACACCCAAATGCATTTTTTTAATTAGGTTACACACGTGCAGAAGAAGTCCATTTTGAACATTCTCAAGGACATTTTGAGAAACACCTTGTGCATTTGGATGGTGTCAAATAAGTATGTGGGCTTAAAGGGACTGTTGTACCTCTCTCTCTCTCTCTTTCTCTTTCTCTCTCTCTCTCTCTCTCTCTCTATATATATATATTTATAGGAAAAAATAGATCATTAAAACCAGATGAGAAAGTTTTCTCACGGAGTGTTCCGTTTCCATGTGCGATTCCTTTTCTCTAGGAGAAGAGATATAACAAAGTAAAATGGTAATACTATCAGATGCTATTTACGCTGACCGATACAAGGTTGGACAGTTAAGGTTTTTTGATCATTTTGAAATGGTAAACTATCCATTAGATTTCATCATATCTTACTGAATCAATTACATCAAGAAAATGATAGTGCGTGTGGAATCAATTATGCATGCACTTGGCCAGAGACCAAAGGCTATGGAGTCGGAAAGGGCAGAATCGTTCGACACACACAAATAAAAAGCCCCTAGATCTCACAGATGGACCCCATCAGTTCATCTTACTGCCTAAAAAGTTCATGCACTTAATAATTTATTTGTGCTCTGGATACTGTTTCCCAGCTGAATATTAACAACTTTGAACTGAACTGTGTTTTTACTACACTATGGTGAAGAGACATCGAAGGGCAGTACTAGGTTCCTTTTGAGGTTAAAATACATTTTGTTAAAAAAAAATTCTCAACAGCATATTCTGTTTCCATTCGAATATTGTTTTTTTTTTTTATTTTAGATTCATCTCATCCAGACCATTAGTTGTGAGATACTGACAGTATGTAAAGCCATATGCTTTTTGGCTTTAGATAAATGCCTGATGAGATAAAAACAACAATGGAGCTTTGTCTTGAAGACTGTCTTAGCATTTTCAATTCTACATGAAAGGGAGGCAGCTGAATTTAGCCGTTCGTGGCTGCACAATCTGCTTAAATTATAAAGCATAATCAGAAAGGGGTGTGCACGCACCATATGAGTGTGTATGTGTGAATGTCGTTATAGCAAGTATTGTCAAATAGAATTAAATAATAAGAATCATTACATCTTGTATGCTCAAGAGTTTAAATATACAGTTACTAAATATGTTACAGCATAAACATATGATTTTTGTGCTCAACTTTCCTTCAGGGTTTTAAATGAGACACAAAAAGCATCATTTTTCTGTGGTTCTTCATAAATTCCTTCCTTTCCCTTCACCATAAATCATACCATTTACCTTACCCCGGTTTCTAATAAATCTTACGCTCTCTTTTGTAGCTCTTCGACATGGGTTTATCAGTACCGGCCAGCTTGCATACTTAAAGTCACATGTTAAGAATTACGCAGATGAGCTACTTTGGGGCTATCAATGGGGAAACTACCTTTGGTGTTGCTTATAAATGGAAGTGCCCTTCCCAGCCATTACAAACACACAGCACATTGTATTATATAGCAAACATTAGAACATGGTGGTCAGCCAAGACAAGACAAGTAGGGCCTACAAAAACGGTCTATCTCACAACTGTTTCTATAGTCCCCTTCCTAGCACACCACGTGCTTATTTTAATAGATACCTTCAAAAAGTTGTATTTATGATAATGTTCAATATTGCTGATTGTGTCATCTATACATGTTTGAGAGGCTTGGCATGTAATTTTGAGAGACCAGCTGACTGATCTTCTGATGTTATCTTGGCTTATTTTTGTGGTAGTTTCTGCATCTAAAATCCCGAAGCCGCTGACCTCTTACAAACACAGAATTTGATGGTAGATAAGAACCATTCGGTACATTTTTCTTCTATAAAAACACAGATAACTAAAGAGGGAGGACAGAGAAAATGAATTAAAATTTTAACATATGAGTGAATGAACATTTCACTTTTTTTTTTTTTTTTACAACCCAAGCCCACCGTCAATCATTGATAGATGTTTCTATAAGATTGGATTTTTATATCTCGGATCACAGCAGCCTCGTAGAACAGCAACAACCCTAAAGCATTCCGTCTCACTATTGTCAAATTGCTCGCAGCTTAACCTCGCTGCCTTTTTGCCAAGATCAATTCAACTGAACCGCTGGGAAACGGGGGGGGGGATCTACATTTTTGAAGGAATGTCTCCCCCAAATGGGAACAGTTTCATTGTACATTTCACAAACTGTATTTAACATAAAAAAAGAGAAAACTGATAAAACATATTTAATTACTGGAGGTTAAGCTCGTAATTCCTCAATTCACTAAAGGAAAGTTGGCATGGAGATGCATCATTTTGCTCCTTTTTGCCTGCGCATCTGAGGGAGAAAAGCCAGTGAGGCAGCTAATACACAAAACATGATCAAAAGTGATTAACAACAGCTTCATATGCAAATTACATTAATGAAGGAGTGCAAAGTCATCATGTAAATTAAATATGTCAAATCTCTTGGTGAACTTTCACTCTTCAGGAGAAAAAAAACAGCTCCTTTTTATTTTTTTATATCATAAATATCCACGGATCGAGGGTGGGGGTTGGGCTGGTTAGAAATCTTAAGAATCTTCGTGCTATAAACAATTTTCACCTTTTTTTCCCTCCTCCAGCAAGCTGACAGGCCAGCCTGATGTGCGCTGAATGCACATGTTAATAAGCCAATCAAAAATGCAAAACAATTCGCAATTACTGCAAGGACCTAATGGTCATTAGAATTTACAACTAGGTAATGAACTAAAGTCTGCCCATACCATGCATATTCATAAAGCAATTTAGCCTTTGAAGATTAAAGCAGTGCTTAAAATTCAAATGAGCTTTAGCAAATTATCAGTAAAATTCATCCAAAAAGCACAGTGCTGCTGGTCCCGAGATTTTCTTATTTATTTTTTCCACTCTTTTTTTTAATGGCAAACCTGCAGGGCCTCCTTTATGGAGAGGTGCTGATGAAGCCAGAAGGTACAACTGCCCCGGGCCTAACGTATTTAGGCTTATTTTGCTTCATATCACTCATATATCACATATTTCTTTTTAGTGCACAGGCTGTTTAACTCATTCAGGGCCTTGTGGGTTTATCACGCTTGATTCGGTGTATACTCGATAGGTCAGTGTCTGTACCCTAAATCTAGATTGTGGTCCTAGTGATGTTTTATTTGTGAACAAGGATCATAATAAGCTCTGGAATTACAGCGAGGATCTTGAGATCTCCTACACCGGATCTGTAAAAACGTACATATTAGACATGTAGGGTCGTTCTTTTGGTGAACACTTAAATGTGCAAAATATCCCGATAGCTATAATATTATGATGTGTTCAGATAAGTGTATTTTGCTTCTCTAAACATCTAAATGAATATATTGAATTAAACAGATTAAAAAAAACACACAACAAAGGGACTTAGAATTTACGTTTTATGATCCTTATGATCCTAGGACGATTGAGGCTGAAGGATATTTTTATTTCACGGGCTGGCTATCACCTACCATATGGGCATATCATCAGATGTTCTTTGCACATCATTTTACTTTTGTGATGTCTTGTGATCATGCAGTATGGTCTCGGGGTGCTATCAGTGCCAGGCATTTACACGGTACATCAGAATCCAGCATGTGTAGAAACCATTAATAATAAGTTTATCTCATTTGAAAAATTTGTTTGTTAACCACTTATTTCTGACAATGTAGGCTTACTGAGACCCTTTTATATTAACTATAAATGGCCTTATTTATCAAGGCAAGTGTACTGAATTTGGGTGCCACGTTTCTGGCAGGCTCAGTATGTGTGTATCTCCTGATTTCTCCATTTTTTTGTTTTCCAGTTTTGTTAAATATGGCTCGGTGTAGCTTAATCTCTCTAACTATGAAGATCAAAAAATACACAATCCTTACACAGTATTATGGTCATCTTAGAATAGTAGCATAAAATCCACCAAAATACGTATGTGTGCTCTTACAAAAAGAATAATTTTTCAGTAGGGGAACAGGGTACAATTAATGAGAAGTGAAACCCTGGTCTGTTTTTCACTTGCGTCTTTAAATATCAGCTGTGGTATATCAGACAGGCAAACTAATGCCTCAAGATGCATTCTGGAAACTGAGATTTGCATGTACCAACCAAACCATGTGAGACAATCAGTTATGGGTACCGTTAAGTTCCACTTCACTTTATAGTTTTGAGGAAGTAACGATACTCCCCAGTTTCATATTTTTTTAAAGAACGTATGTGCCAGCTCATATTATTTGAGACTCTTGCGTGATCTCATCTGCTAAAATTCACAGATATGAATGTATCTTTGTATTTCTTTTTTTTAATCAACAAGACTTTCAAAAAGATCTGTTGTTATTCTCCAAAGATCACGTTATTTGTCGCTATGCTCTTAAGATCACATGCCGTAGAAAATATAATTTATTTAGGCGTGAAGAATTAACCATTTGCATGACAAAAGATTGCCATAGAAAAAAAGTAATACTGAGCTTATCTACCTGTCACAAATGTATCATATGACATTTAAGGGGGTTGTACAAAGTTTTTTTCTAGATTTCCTTGAGATCGTTAAATTTCTTCTTATAAAATCCTTTGGGACTTCTTCAGTAATGATAATTTATCCTGTAGAATAACATAGGAAGGCACTATTTGGCCTCTTTTGATAAAGATTTAGTCATTATTTAAAGTTTTTAATAAAATATGTGTGTATGCATTTTCAACTGATTCAAAGACTTACCTTTACATAAACCATTTGAATTACTTTTCTGGAATGTTTGGGACTTATTGTTCATGGTCAACCCCATCTTTGCTGGACTGCAAACTGAATGGGTTCCTGCATGATCTAACACTACGATGGTGTTCTAGAAACACTGCTTCAGTATCTTACCTTTCTTTTTGATGCGTAGCGGCCACTTTATTATTAAAGGAGACCGCAGAGAAGCGTTCCTCTGCAGCGTGAGCCGCAGGATTCTCTAATCTCGCTCAGTGGCAGGCAGTCTCACTAATTAGTGGCCACACATTTGAATCCTACACTTACACATCATAAGATTTCCATTAAAATGTGATTTGTTTGATACGGAATTCCCAGATCTCATGCATCATGTATCATTAGAAGACTTTCGCGGTTCTAGCGGCACCAAACAATACACAGCTTCCTAATATCCAATAAATGATATTCCTAATCCTCTGAGTCTTTTGGTTGAACTGATATTTTTTTAGAAGTGTCGCTGCCAATATTTGCGAATTAAATATCCTTAATAATTAAAGTCGTTGCGCATTATTTTAAAGATCTACAATCATATGGTACACAGTGTCCTTTTAATAATAATAATAAAAAAAATAAGTTTGTTAATAGCTTACAATCAAATCAGCGAATCGAACTCAAACATACATTGGGTTTGTGGTGGACCTAAGAATTACTAAAGCTTCATAAACTCCTCTTAAACTACAATTTATGTACCATATATACAGAATATTACGTTAGAACACAGAACAACCATTTTATGGCTTACAGGTCCCAGATTAACCCTTTGTAAATTCAAAAAAACACAAAAACAGTTAAAATCAGTTTATCACGCCAACATTGACAACATTTATAATCTTTTTTAAAAAAAAACTCAACAATGAGTACTTTAAATGATCAATTTGATTTGGCATGAAATCTGCACTGACACAAAAACCTTTTTTTCGAGAGACATCTTTGTCAGCCACAGGTCTACCTTACACACAATCCATCCCTGTTCCAAAGTTATTGCACAAAGAGCCAGAGCCCAGCCATACTTTACACGGAATCTATCAGAGCCAAGACAAAAGACTAAAACAGACAATAGCTTGCAATGCAAATGCATCTAGAAGGGGCCACAATTCTTAACCTGCCAAAAACGCTTCCCCTTTTTTTTGCAACGTTTGCAGAAAACTACAGCAGCCTTACCAGGGGAGGAGAAGAAAGAAAAATGTCACAAAGGGAGGTTGAAATATTTCTAAAAATTAAGCAATTAACTTTTAGGCCGAATTCAGCAAGCGATCGTAATAGACTGTTCTGCATAAAAAGCAGGAGTCGTGATCCTCGATCTCAGACCCGCAGCCAGCACAAAAGAGGCAGCCCCTGCACAATGCCTGCTGTCAGCAAGTGAATTATTTTTATACAGGAATTTTTATCTCTATTGTACAAACAAGTATGTGCCTGTGCTGACTTGTTAAGCAAGCCACTTGTATGTGAAATAAGAAATACTTTTTTTTCCCCTCGCTGCTACTAGTGACATTAGCCTTAACATCAGAAGAAAAACCATACACTTTGAAGTCCCAAAATGTTTAAAAGCAGTTGTTTCTAAGGAGCGAAGAGTTTTTTTTTTAGCAGAATTTATTTCGTATATCACCTCTTTATTTCATAATGCATAAAAATAGGTTCCAGGTTTAAATGGGTCCACTGACTGTTTGTACGTAGCAAAATCCTTTTCATTTTCATCATTGTTACAAATTTCTTTTTTTTTCATACATTATAAGTATTCCAAACATTTGCCCCCCCCCACAAAATAATAAGCAATTATAAATGTTCTTAAAAATATATTGTCTATTAGAGGTTTTAAAGCATATTAGTAATATAAGGATAAATGCAAATTTAAATATCATCTCATTTTTACATGCATTGTCTGAAGTTTATTGATTCTAAAAATAAATTGGATTGCCAGAAAGGTAATAAACATTCTTGTTCATGGCTCACGTTTGCCATTAGTAATATACTATATATTATTTTAATTTTTTTTTAGAAAAAATCACAGCATTGACACAAAGGAAACATAGACTTAAAAAGTAGAACTGTCCTGATCCTGCAGTGTCAGATATTCATAAAATAATTTTCAGATACGTTCTGAATGACACTAATCAAGTCAGGATTACAATATACATTGCATATCTTTTATTATGTTTATTTATATGCATAATATATCAGATTTATAAGACGGATGACAGAATCCAACAATACATTGCTGTCTAATGTACAATACATTTCTAATTCTTAATCCCTGACAGCCTTTTGCTGAAGAGCGCATTGATCAATTTGATCTTGCTTCTCAACATTTTTATATATTTACATATACATATATCAATAATATACTGAATGTTTTTTCCCATATAGCTGCCTTCATGCTAACACACCTGCATAAGGGATTTCTTTATATTTGAATGAGTTTGAAAACTAGACACTAAATATTTTCAGAGGATGAGCAAAAAGTCAAGGCAAAATATGCATAGCTACTCAGCATTTCGCAACTCCATCCAAAGAGGGTCTACAAAAGGTTGCCCTAGAGTTTACTAAAGACAGTATTTAACCCATACAATTTATTATAAGGCTTTACTATATCCTTATCTGGTTATAAACTCATTGAGATTATGCATTGATACGTGCATTAGTGTATATGTATTGAAGCTTGCAAGCAGGGCCTTCTTTACCTAATGTATGGATTTGTCTTAGTCTGCCAGTTCTAGTTTTGACATACTCTTTGAATGTATGCACTGTAAGAAGCGCTGCTTTTTTGAATAAAACATAATAACGATAATAACAATAATCATAATAACATGTGTGCTATTATATTTTATCATGTTTTTCACTGCACGATACCTTTTTGTTTTGTAACCTTGTATAGTGCTCTATACTCACACCACATAAATATAATTAGTTAAGGAATATAATATATCTATTCTTCTATGGAGTCTTCTGCTTGGAATTCGTAGTCTAGACTAAATCAGTATAATTCTATACCTGTGGCTTTGTCTTTATTCAAATATTCCATTATATTGTCTAAAAGTCTTCTCTGGTATGAAAACACCATATGCAGCCTTCAGATTGACAGCCATTTGTCCAGCTAACACCCTACATCACCCCAGGACGAGACAAGGTTCCATTGTGGACCAACATGGATTCAGAAGAGCAGTCAACACTCCTTTAACTAAACACACTGGGTAGGAACACATTTCTTCAAGTGCATTTTATTATAAGCATGCCTTTTTTCTTTGCATACTCTTGTTAATTTGGCCCATCTGCCAACGAAGATGTTCTGCCTACAAAACGGGCATAATGATGGAAAAAAAAAACCCTTCCCACCACTAAACAAAGGAAATGAACATTTGTAATGAAAATTCAAGACATTTAGTGTTAGAGTGAGGTGTTAGGTAAAAAAAAACAAGTAGAAAGTGGGTTGGATACGGCTATAAGCATAAAAGGGTTAATAGAATATTTTGATAAGAATTGTACCCATATTTTTTACTCTATGTATTTCAAGAAAATAAATCTAATGGATCATGCAGTAAAAACACTCATATATTTGACATTCGATATATTTGATAAGACCAATCAGTTGATATTTTTACTGCTAATTCTATTAAAAAGTGGAAAATAAAAAGGAGAAGGGTGGGGGTGGGTTTCACCGGCTGGCATAGATAAAGCAGAAAAGACCATATGAACATTTTAACAACACTGTCATTCGCGCTGGGATACGGATTGTACTATTCCCAGGGCCGGCTGCACATTACCGTTTGAGCATGTAGCTGAGCACAACTCTATTACAGGAGAAGGTGAGTGGTGCATTAAGATTCAGCTGTTGTATCTGCCAAGAAATTTGCATGCGCTGATCTAAACTCACACCTAAGGGCCACTCAAAGGTGTGGTATCTTTTGCTTCTGTTTCATACACAAAATGAATCACGTACTGAAAATCTGAAGGTTCTGAAGTCCAGCTCGTTGCCATTTTGGAGACGACAAACAACCCATATTAAAACAGTCCCTGTCCCTCAATGAAGAAAAAAAAAAGTATTTCCAAATTCTTAGGTAAATGTTCAGTGGATGTAAAACAGACAAAGTCATAAAAATCTATCGGCCTCTAGATGCTAAAAGGGAACTGAAAAATGTATCTAAGGTACAAATACGCACATTGTACGTACTGGGCTTTGGACAGCCCAATGCCGCAGGTGCCCTAAATGTCCCGTTACTTTATTGCATTCGATTGTTTAGTTATTGATCAACGTCTCTTTAGCATGTATCCTTACAAAGGTTGTTTGAAAAAGAAAAAATAAAGGCGTTAAAAAAATTGTCATTTGTGAGCAAGTGGCTATATATATAACATTGGGGTGGCAGTGTATAAAAATGTTTCAGCAGCACTACCGGTTTAAAATGTATCATCTAGAAAGTAAAACAGTAAAACAAAACTGTCTATTACAAAATCTATCCTAAAAATAAAGGTCATTAAATTATAGCACCATCTAGACAGATCTGTGGCTTGCAGGCATCTGCAACAATCGCGAATATATCCAAAAATGGTATTTGGTTATATCAATATCGATAGTAATGGAAGCAAACGAAGCACCATGAGGACTCAAGAATTAGAATTTAATATCACGTTCTAATTAGCCCACTGATAGCAAACCCACGGCAAAACAGATCCACAACCAGCAGAAAGAAAATAAAGATCCATAGTGAGTAACTGGTGGCACAATGCCAGACAGTGTCCAGCTTGATGCTAAGTGTCGTTTATCGCACAGAGCTGGTACTACGGCATACAAATGCCAGCTACATCGCGGGCACAACCGTATCTACCTATAAGAGCTATATCATCCATACAAAGCTTATCTTTTTTCTTATCTTTGTCTATTATTACTGCATTAGAAAATAAACTTTCAACCCAAATTCTTTTGTTATTGCTTGAAGCAAGGATTATCAATCATGTTACGGTTGAATACTTTTTATTATCTACTTAAGCCAATAAGGAAAAATGAACTCCCCCTCAATGTACATGATACAGCCATTACTGGTATAATGATAAGATGTACCTTTGGTGTCGCTGTTTGTAATCTGCAGAACAGCATTGAATCTGAAGACTAAAAAAAAAAATCACAATTCGGGATAATGCAGCATCTGCAATGTGAAATCTTATAATACTTTCCCACACCTTACTGTGTGCCAAGCACAGAACAATCAAGTACTCGCTAACTTCATTGCCTTGCTCAGATTGAACAATGTGAATTTCATTCGCCGGGACAAATAAAATCTCTTAAGGATTCCATGATTTCTGGGCTATTTTCATGTAGATCCTCAAATCCGGCTCATACAATTTATTGAATTATAAAATACATATCAATATTTAGATATAGACCATTTTCATTGTGTAACTGTTTTTGTCTTAAAATGCAGTAAAAGAATAAACTTGCCTGTGCAGATATGCCCGTGTATAATATAAGACATGAAAGATAATTGTATATAAAAAGCAAGGTACATTTAGATTTCTGCATTTCCAGCGGTACAAATCGGTTCAGTTTCTGCCTATTTAACATAGTTTACATGTGGTATATCGGCAGTTAGTTCAGCACATACTAGCGTTGAGATGGATTCGATAACTTTGACCGTATATAAGTGAAAATGCCTTTTTCGAGCCACGGAATGCTGTGAGTATTGCTGTGTTATTTACTATGAGTTACTGAGACATCAAAGCCCACAGGCCTTCTCTGTAATATTTACATTGAAGCAGGATCACAACTACCGCATACTAATTAAATCATTCATTTCAACACAATACAGGAACTTTTATTTTTTTTTTTTTTACATAGAAATTACATTTTTGCCTTTTTGAGCAAAATAGACAAAAGCTAAACAGATAGATGATAACAAATGATATTGCGATGCTGAAATACTTGTGATATTTGAATGGTTAATTATGGGCAGCGGTAGGAAAATACTACTGATTTTCTTAACCCTTTAAGAACGAGAGAAGGAAATTTACACATGCTTTGCTTGATATCCCTGCTACAAAGACAACTGGCATTTTAAAGCCACTAATTATTTTCGGGCCAGCATACTAGTATTGTCTGCAATGTCTTCTTCTGGCTCTCACACGGTTAACCACCCAAGGCCTCATAAATAGATTCACAAAGTATCATCTGTCATTTTGTCAAGCCCTGTTAAATATGATTGAAAAATATTAGGATCTAGATTAGATTTTTTCAGTTATTTGTTAATATAAATGTATATAGGTTATGGGCACAGTAAAACTGCCAGCGGTCTAGAATATATGTAGCATTAAAGAAGGTCATCGAACAGGATTAACTAACGAACTCCTGAACAGAGAAATGTTGATCCTTAAAGCATTCTGGAGAGTTTGTATTCGTGACACCCATCCTTTCTGTATTAAGACATTTAATTAGAAGGTTCAAATGGTTGCCCAATGGAACTTAAGTTAGAGGTAAAAAAAAAAAATCTCACCCTTCCAAAATCCTTGAAAGCACTTACAAATGGAGTGATAGAAATTCAATATTTAGCCAAACACCAGGACTACCTATTTTCGGACTCTAAACAGATGCCGAAAGTGAATAATTTGCTTACTCTCCAGATACAAGGCTCTTAATTTTCTATTAGGAAATGAAGATCATTTTTTTTTATCTTGTATACAAAAAGAGCATGTGCTCATAAGTGATTACATTCTACATCCGACTGCACAATTCGGGGTGTTTTGTTTCCATTATGAGCATAAGATTACAACATAATATTATTCTAGTTAGCCGTGCCAGTATCTACCCAATTATTTCTTTACGAGAACTTGCACCAAAAATATTTAATAAGTCATTATAAAACTTCCAGAGAGCATTAGTTCCAAGACTTCTTAATAGGCCCTAAGGAACTCTGTGGTATACATTCTAGAAGCCTTAGAGGCTCCTCATTAGACATGAAGAGGATTCAAAAATTGTCAAGGAGGTTTAATTACTTATTGGAAATACTACAGAATTAGTATTTAATAACAGTACCCCACACCTCTGTCTTAATGGACACCATGATCAACAGTTACAAAGAACCATCTCTTGGTAGTTTCTAACGACGAGGAACTGTATGAACAGAGTGACCTATTTGGGACCGTGGCAAGACATCTGGTTTTAATTCCTTGCTGACAGATACTGTGTTTTGTCTTTTAAACAGAGCTCTCCGATATGTAAATATGATGTTACATCACAGTGGTGTTACTCCATATTTGGCCATTTAGAATGGCTTTGGATCTCTGGAGGCTACAATTCCCTTCCACCAAGAGCTGGTTTCATTAATCACGCCTGCTCCTCTGCTCAAAGTCCCTCAATTTAAAGACAGCAAATGGAAATGGTCACTGGTACAGGTCCTTCATGGAAGCAATCTTAACCCTACAAGCGCCTGCGATTTCTACAGATCCATCTGCTATGTGCTGTACTGTGTAATTATGCGTGTATATATATATAGATACGGTATATATATATGTGTGAATTTATATCACATTTACAAACAAGATGAATGGGGTCCTGCTCATTCACAAAACTTTTCAGCAACTTGCAACTTTTAACGGGATCTAGTTATGAACACATCACTACTACTACTTGCAGACAGCGCACACGATACGTGGAACACGGTAATACCTGTAAGCACAGGACTATGCTTGGTAGTTGACAGACGTCATTTGTGAAATCCCAGGATTGACATGGGATCTAAAATTTTGTCAGTGGCTACCACGAGCCGAAATCTAATTTTATGAACGGGATAGCAGCAACCACTTTTTTACAATGCTGCTCAATCCTGCGTTAGACAAAGGAAAAGGGACAACAAAACCAAAATGGGCCTTGCTTTTCTGTACAAAAGTTCATTGAACAGCTACTGACAACATCTATTTGAAACAAGAGTTCCGTTTAACCCTTTGTCTGCTAGGTTGGGAAGAAAAGGCAAAAACACTTCAATACGCTGTCTACCTCTCCGGCACCTGACAAGCTGGATAACCCTCTGCCCTCACATTTTTTTGTGTGACCACACATCAATAGCCCATAGTATATCATCGCAGCCCCCAACGGCTATGCTTGTTGACGGGTATGATGCCTTCCAAGTTATAATGCTGGACAGCAGTGGTATGTAACATAAACAGTTGGATTTAGCTCCATCATGCAACTGAGAGCTGCTTCAGGCTGTGTCACTAAATAAAGCACTGGAGTGCTCACTCCCAATCTCTGTGAGGCTTTAAGTCAATTCACATTTCATTGTCTGTGTCTAAAAGGTTAAAACAACAGATACAAAAGAGAGAAGATCTCATAAAGTGTAATACACTGGTGACCTATTCATAGGAATGAGGTTTGTCTGGACTTGAAGCAGCAGTTCGTGAATTCCAGTGCTTTTCAGTGTAACCGTTTTAAAGTCATAACTGCACTAAGATCATTTAGAAATGTATAGTTCACTCTGAATGGTCTCCTAATGCAACTGGGTGTTTGCGCTGTATTTCACAGGCCATATATATAGAGAGAGAGAGGGGGGGGTGGGAAGAGAGAAAGAGAGAGAGAAGAGTGAGAATGAAAGTTACAATGAAACAGTTATAGAGCAATCTAGTTCCAATCTAAGGAACATTCCATAGGTTGCTATCGTCATTGCGCCATATTTAAAACCTTGCTGCGCAAGGGCTTTGCTAAAATGTGAGTAAAGCCATTTAATGCATTTAACAAAATATGCAAATGATTCACATAAACAGATAAAGATAAAATGATCTGTCTATCCGTCTATCTATCGATATATATTTGTTATGTGAAGAAAATCAGTGCTGGACATCTAGCATGAGGTTGTGTAAGCCACAGAGGGAAAAAGATGCATCTGTCAAAACCACATCAGAGACATGGGAGAGCGCAGAGAAGCATTTATCATTTGGCTGAGGAGGTAAGCAGCAGAAAGCAGCCTTTCCTGTCAGACCAACCTTTTGAAATTTCGAACATGCCCTTAAACTTTTCGAATAAGCATGTCTGTGCGCTTCAGCAACTGCCCTCTCTACTCTGGTCTGGCCAGTCGAAAATGGCATCTTAAAGTCAAGGTCAGGGGTGTCACAATGCCATGGGGCTGTGTTTAATTACAGCCTGCATGCTGACAGCCAATATGGATCCAAGACTAGCTGGAGCTTTTCTTAACCCCTGCAATGCACACTTCCTCAAAGAGTTGTAAAAATACAGAGCGATAGACAAAGTACAGAATTGTCTTGTTATTTGTGAAATACACTAATAGATTTTATGAATAATCAATCCAGCATTCATTTTGTTCACATCTATAACGATAAACTAATTTTAATTAATAGTAAAATCCATTTTTTAATAACATTTCCATGTAGGAAACATATTTTTTGTATATGTACTAAGTGCTAACACACTGTAATTCTGAGTATTTTACACTTGGCATGCAAAAAAAACCCAGAATCGATCGATTTTTCTGTGTTCTGAATTTAACCATAGAAGACTGTGCTGGGAGGAGAATCAACGCTACCGTAGGTTATGAAGGGAAAGTAGAAAACATAGAGGAGCTCCTCCAATTTAATTTACCTGCTGCATTTTCCTGTTTTGGACAAACTCCTCTAGATGACGTTGACAAACAATCGTCATCCTCCGGTGTGACCTGGATGCCAACCTCCACAGGATTGGATGCTTTCTTCAACTCACTTGGCGTAGGCGAGGGTGGCTTATCCACAGCCTTCTCTAAGCAAAGGCTGCCATTGCATTGTTTCCGTTTGTGCTCAATAAAAACAAGAATATCTCCCAAAGGGAAGTTCATCTGGCACTGGCCACAAGTAAGGAGGTCATGGTCCCCTTCTCCAGCTCCCAATGTGCTGTTGTCTGGTTCGTCATCAGTAAGAATGGCTTCGACAGGTTCGGCTGCAATATAAAAAAAACAAAAACAAAATAAGTAACATCAGCTCTCTTGAGAAGAGAAAGAAAAAAAGCAAACAATCAGTAGCTAAGCTTAGCTTACACCCTACAGATCACATTTTTTTGTTGAACGCCCATATGCTGTCAAACAATAATGTGATAAAGGAATCAACACGGCTGAGGTTTTCAACCAGCAAATGCTATCATTACTATGAGGTGAACCTGTCAGTAATTTTTTTTCTAGGAAAGATATATTGAAACAAAACATGTAAGATCCAGAGAAATTTTAACCCTCAATTATTCCATGTACAACTAAGTAGAACTATTACCGTCGCTGCTGAGTACGACTGATGAATAGAACAAGATTCCAGAGAAAGAGACAATGAGGACAATTCCATGGAATATTTTGGAGTGCTTTTGAAGATTATTCATTTCTTTTCATTGGAGGAAAGGGGTGTCTGGAATACATTCTGTACGCTGTTTACACGAGCGTTCACCATGAAATAAAAGTCATTGTGGTCAAGTGAATGCCACATTTCATAACAGCTGATAAAGGGCCATTCCTTAAACTCAAAATACCTATTCTAGTGCTGTCAGATATAATATTATCTGCATTGAGCCCGTAGCGGTTTTAGTGGTTGATTAAAACCATGTCACTATTGAAATGTATACATAATAGTAGCCTTATTTATTTTAATTAAAATATATATATTGTACATTGACAATAAAAGAAACAATAACATATTTAAAGATGTAAATAATGTCCTAAAGAAAATAAGTAAATGGAAAATCCACATGATTGTATTTTAGGCGAAGAGTCAAAGGAACCCCCTAAACATAAATTACAACACAGTCCAAACCAAAAAATATGAAGGTTCTGGATATAACTATCAAATAGTTAATCAGTCTGACCTTCTTAGCAGGCTGCCAATTTCACATTTTAATGAACTTAAAGCCACAGAGAATCAAAAAATAGATTTTAATTTGGTTCCAGACTATTGGAATAGATCTTAGTAAAAGTGCAAAAATCTATTGAACGCAGGTTAAATTTATTTCGACCCCACGAAGAGTGAATATTGAAGGGGAAGATCTGGATTAGCTCCCAGTCGAGTTGTTTGAAATAATATAAAAGAAACAATGTATTACACCTAGGATCCAACTAGGACACCGCTTGGACTTTCTAGAACCTCCATTCTAGCTCCTTGGGTCAAGCATACTATTAAGAAGGTTACATTTCCATACTCTTTGCATGTTATTATATATCTTAAAATGTTTAGTTTTGACGAAATCATACAAGCAGCATCCCGATTTCAAAGGTCTTCTAGGTAAGATTATTTTATATAAATCAAGAACAGATGCAAATATACTGACCAGGCTTGGTGTGGTTAAAAGAATTCTGCACAAAATAAGCGAAAGTCTTCTGAATGTAGTGACTAGCGTGATATACAATCAAAACCAGGAAATGAAGTGCTTATTCAGAGTTAGCTGATTACCCCCTCCACATTTCACCTAATTAATTTTATAGGAGGCAAAGTTCTTGAAAATAACAAGATCATCAGATGTACAGATATAAAATCTATAACCTTAACGTTTCTGATGCTCTTGACGTAAATTATTTCTAATTAGCTAGGAATACATCCTGATAAATAAGTACATCAACACGGCATTCGTTTCATATATTTGGCTCCTGATGTATAGAGATAGCAGTAGAAACTGATTTCATTATTCAGTTTTGTCATTAGTATTAAAATCAGATGCAGCAGTGTCTGTGGGAATCAGACAGTTTAGCTTCTTCCGTAGACCCACATGTAATACACGTATATAATGCATGTACTAAGTCACATCTGTTACGTTTCTGTGTTTAACTAGCGATTGCAAACCGCACACGAAATGCAACAATATACGTCCGACACGAAAAAATAAAGGTGAAATTAAAATACCTCTTCCAAAATTTAATTTTTTTATTTTGAATGTCAGAGGTGTGCGTGATGCTTTGTGCAATTCTCCTTTAAACATAGGGTTAAAAAAATTAAAAGCCGGGGAAATTATTTTTTGCTTAGTGTTGTTCCCTAACCAAGCTGTAAAGGGAAAAGGTTGAAGGTTTGACAACGTAAAGGGCTACAAAGCAGATTACCAAAATAATTATGCTATCAAGCGTCTGGACTGGTCTTGGTTATAACAAAAATACGAAAGATCTTGCCCAGGCAAGTAGTGTTTTTGAAGTGAACTTTACAAATAATAAAGACACAATGGGAGCCAGAACAGAAAGCTCAAACCCTCCCTCTTCCTCTCTCTGTCCAAACACGTGGATGAAAGGCAAATATATCAGACAGTCAACAAGGAACTTCTCTGTTTTAGGAAAAACCTGTTTCCCTCCCCTCCCCCTCAGACACAAGGCTCTCTTGCTTTTCCTCCATCGGAGTTAATAGAGAACAGAACAATGTAAACTTTAAAAAAGGCAATGGGAAAAATCCACATGTCACAGTTAAACTTCAAATTAAACAGTAAATTTACCGAACGTCGGGAACAGAGATACGGCGGCATGTTCTCTTGGAATTTTTTGAAAATGTGTTCTGGATTGTTCTGGATAACCTTATTCACGTGAACATTTCTTTAGTCATTTAATCTGCAGCTTTTCTAGAAAACTAATGTATGTTTTAACAAGTAAAATCTTTACCCATATTTTACCGTTTATAATTATATGTATACACATGCAAGAAATTACAGAGCAGCTGCCATATGGTAAAATTTTTGTTTATTTTTTATTTTTTTTTTAGAAATTTTCTTTAGAATATGTTCCTTTAGAGATGAGGGGAAGTGGCGTTTCAAACTATGGCTTGTTTTTTTCCCTAAAAAAAAAGAGCACTCATATACGAATAAAAAAGGAGAGAATTCAGACGGAGACAAAGAAATGAGGAGGCAAAACAAATTGTGCCTTGATTCACCTCCGCCATGAAGAAAGAAAATATGAAAATGAAGGAATATATGTTAAACAGGTCAGGTTCAAGTTTGTATATGTTTCCTGATCTTTCTCTGCTCCCTAGTGGACAGATCTGGTATCACAAGGCACGTCTTAAGTGAAACCTCATGTAGTCGATCAGTCCCCTGGAACTCCTTTGGCAAGGAGGAGGGGTGTGTGTAGTGAGGGGGGTGGAAGGGTGAATACCAGAAATAAACATTGCAGCCAACAATGAGAATAGAAATCTCTAAAAATGAGCAAAATATTAACCCAGAACCTTGTTAGGAAATTAAGGACAAGACAAGTAGATATGCGAAGCGTCAAAAGTAAGTAGAATATTATATAGCCATATCGGCAACTTTGCCAGTCTGTCTTAAAACTAATGTATAAACACGCATTTCATATCAAAACAGGAAGCCGAACCAAGGCAATGTGTTAAATTTGAATGACTCAAGTCGAAGAAATATAGCAGGCAAAATGAGTTTCTCTGTGGCTTTAATCAATATCTGGGAAATTGGGAAGGGATTGATTAGACTTGTGGGAAGGGAGACATTCCAGGGGGGAATCTAAAACTACTTTTTTGATAAATTTGATCCAAAACAAACATTCAATTCTCTCTCGACAAGGTATGCTGGTATTTAAAAAAAAATTAAATCTGAATGTATAAAGACGTCTTCTTTTTTAAGAAGTGATAGTGCTCTCACACATGGTAATTCTATAATGTAACAATCTATAGTTATTACTCACCTAATTTAAGAGATCAGCAAAGACTAATCTAGTTCCCTGATGACCACGATATAATTAACGCATACAAACCCCCACTCAGATTTTGTAGGTTTTCCAAAGGAATTAGATTTGACAGAAAACCTGCTTATTTTGATTGTTTCATCTATTTGATTTTTTAATTTTCTTTTTTTTTTTTTTTGCAAGAGAGATTAATTTTCCTTTTCCTGTCTTAGTTGTTGGCAGGAGACTCTGCACACGCGGTGCTTGTAAACATTCAGACACGAGATTTTTCCCAATCAAAATCCACTTCCACTTTTTTGAAAATCTTCCAAAAAATAGTAAAAAAAAAAAAAAGAGCGAGGGAGAAGGAAAGAAAAAAAAAAAAAAGAAGGGATTTCCTCTGCCAGCTGCGATCGAGGACAAAGTTTTGAAAGAAGAGTTTTGGATAAGATTTCTTTTTTTTAAGAAAAAAAAAGGAGCTGTTGCAGCCACAGATCAGACTCCCTCCTTAGAACAGAGTCTCCCTGGGCTTCAAGGAGCAGCTAATACGGCAGGACAGAATCAGCACACACAGACCTTCCGCATGCAGTGCTTTTAACAAGCCACGAAGCTCTGATCTTTTTGCTAGACCCTAGAACCTAAATGTTACTTCTTTTAAAAACTTCACTCAGAAAAGAAGAGTTTCATTGAAAAGAACAATGTTGCCTTTTATTTTTTTCCTATTTCCACGGTCTGTATCCATTCAGGGACAGTCAAAAAGGGATCACTTCTGAATGATATGTGTGTCCAGTCTCACCCTCGTCACCCAAGACATATTTTACTCGTATCAAGAATCTCTCTGCCTCGTTCTCTTTTTCTCAAGAGGAAAAAAAAGTATTTTTTTCCCCTCCTCGCTCAGAAATCAAAGATTAAAAGAAAGTGTTAAATATCTGATCCTCGACAGTTTCTTTTTTTTTTTTTCTCCCCTTCATCTTTTACAATGAACGCCTGTGAAGCTACATCCGTGTGCAGGTAAATCATGGCTTAAGGAGGTTACTTACGTGAGTATTCCCGTTTGCTTAAGTGCTGAGGCTTGCCTTGCTTTCGGCGAGACATGTTGGTTGGTGGGTGGCTTGTGAGAGCTCGGTTCACATCGGGAGAGCAGGGTTAGAAAGAAGGAGACTCCAGAGAAAATATCTTCATCAAATGCCTTTGACATCCAAAATAAATTAGAAATAATAGAAAGATGGTGCTGGGAAGATGAATTGTGGGACAGCCGTCATGGCTTTTTTTTTTTTTTTTTTTTGGAGGGGGGTGAAAAAAAAAAAGAAGAGAGATAGAGAAGGAGAGAAATGAAAAAAATGGCAAAAGCCCCCCTGAGCTGCAAGTTCAAGTGCGGACGTGACGTCCCTGCAAACTTGAACGTCAAGAGCTGGATGGACAGAGACATACAAAACATGGGCAGGGCCAGGGGGAGAGAAGGGGAGGGGGGTAGGCAACACCAATGGACACTCATAAGGGGCTGGACAGGAAAACCAGACCCGGGCAAGCCAATGGCCAGTGATCACAAGTAGAGGGGGTGGGAAGAGGGCACTCACTGTTTAAGGGGGAGGGTGAGGAGAAGGGGCTTAGGCACAAGCTGCTGCTTAGTGAAAGAAAAAAAAAATATCAAGATGCACAGAGCAGAGGTGGAATCTGATCTTGCCGGGGAGATAGCACAGAGGAAAAAGATCGTAGCCTCTATCACATAAGCGGACCATATATACGTAGGGCCCTGTGAGATTCAGATGCATTCAGATGGCACTCACAAAGCAGGCAATGATAGAGGTGACACGGTGAATTCCACATCACTGGCGAGCTGATGTTGGACTGTAAATGGGCTGGTCATCTAAGAATAGGAAGAGGGGGGAGAAGCTGCCAAGTACTATCTAGGGAAGAATAGAAAAAAAGTTTTTGCACGTGTGCGTGTGTGTCTGTGTGAAGCAAGGATATGTGCGAGTTAAAGAAAAAAAAGGGAGGGGTTATGAAGCTGTATAGGGGGGGGATTTAAATGAATGAAGGGTATGAGACGTTATCTAACATGATTTATTATTAAGCATAACGAGTAACATATAATGGTCAAATATATAGCTAAAAGGAGGGAAGTATAACATGCTGAGCAAATGCATTTTCACATCTATAGTGAATGAAATATGAAGTTGGGAGATTCTGGTTAAAATGCAAAGTGCTTATTCAGAAGAACCGTAGATACCTGTACACTAAAGATCTGCAAACGTTTAACCACTTAACTACAGAAAAATAGAAAAAAAACCCTGGTGCACAAAGCGTTAAAAATAGTGCAGAGCTGTGCAGCAGCAAACGGGTTAAGACAGAGGAGGAGGAACTGATAAAGGCAGAGAGAGATAGGTATGCGCAGACAATGAAGCAGAGTGCATAGGTTTCTATATCTCTAAGGCCAGAAGAAAGGAGGGCAGAGTTCAGTGTGATAGCTGCTAAAAGCAAGGGGCCGGCCAGACGATCAGAAGTGTTAAAAAGTAGTACACAGGGAACTATAGAGTATTGACCGTCGGGAAAAAAAAAGAAAGCAATCATCCACAATAAAACGGCACGGGAGACCTCGGTACGTTAGAAGCAAAAGTCTTCCACTGTTATCACGAAGCACATCAATAACTACACCTGTGCCTAAAATAGCTGGGAGACAGAATTCCCTTAAGGCTGCAAATCACTGTCCATCCTCGACTGAGGACACAACTAAATAAAAAAAAAAAAAAAAAAGAAGAAAAGGTGCCTATAAATTACAAAAGGCACGGGGTAACGATAGGTATGGTGGTTTCAGGAGTATAAAGGATTCCCTAAGATTAACCGAAAACACAAGTAAGGTATTGATGCAAGTCTTTTTTGTTAGATGACAAAGCGTTCCCCTTTAGTTTTACTATTTGGGAGGCAGTCGGAGCTTTCAGCAGCTGTACGGCAAACAAAAGGTTAACGCGGCATAGAATTAACAGAACAACCGGTTGCAAATAAGAGCAATAAAAAATATAAAGTGAAATGCTGATAACCCGGTGATAATGCAGTCTAAGGCGGAGGTAGGGGGGAAATTAGAGCGGAATATGCCTCGATAATACCTGTTCGATGGTAAACCTAGGCATTGCTTGGGAATTTTATAGTTGTCTGAGATAAAGGAAATATTGTAAAATAAACCGGAGTTCTGTTTCTGCTGACAGGACTTTGTCTTGGGGGCACAGACAGCTTTGAAGAAGCTTATTAAGGAATGTGCAGAAAATCTGTTGGAAATAAGACACTGCCGGAATCCTACACAGAGCTGGCTGCTGGCAGAAATCCCCGTCTATTAGAACCGGCGCACTTTTAACAGCAGCACCCCCTACGATCTTGAAGTTTATTATGAAACAATGAACTTCCCGTCATAATCTACCAACATTCTCAGCCAGGTTAAAGAAAAATCCTTCAGATCAGATAAGCAAGAATCAAATTAGCGGAATAGCAGATCTGAAAGGTGAGTGTGAGATGGTCCTTCAGCGAATCAATTAATTGTGTCAAGAATCCCTCCAGAGAATTATATTCAGCTAGAGAATTCTTGCAATCCAACATCTGTTACCTTCCTCGGTTTGGGCACTTTTACATATTATTAGGATGCCGTTGTAAAAGAATGTGCGATGTTCATGATATCTCATGTGCACTATAAATTAAAACAATTGACTCTTCTTGGTTGGTGATTAATGAAGTTCTGTATTTTAAAATGCAATACGACAGCGTAGGAATTAAACGTAAATGGATTTTTTTTTGGATTCTTCTTTATTTTATTTCTACCATTCTTTGCATTTCTAGATATAGGGGGTGTGTTTACAAAGAGGAGGAGTTGGGGAGGTACAGTGTGATATACATAACAATACATTGTGTAAACGCTTATATACATTTTGTCTGGTACGGTTTCTAGAAGAGCTGTATTGGAATAGATTTGTAACATACTATAGTGATGGAAGCTTTTACCTGTATAGGGTAATGCCAGAAATGTCCCCGACACACCGTTCTTCAGCACTTTTTTGTGTGCATGTAACAGAGGGAACTAAGAATGTTTATTGAGTTGCTGTAAGTGAGAATTTGTTAGGTAGGTTATTTGTTTTCCTTCCAGAAAGAGCGTAATCAAGTACTTATACTGCAAGATAAAGCCATTTGCGGCCATCAGGCTAGAAGGGACCAAAGTCCATACAGAAGGTGGTTCTAGCCTGTAGAGATTTAGGTGTACGCTCTTCAACCCATAGGCTAGATGTTTTGATCCTGTAACATGCCAACAATAACCATATAAGAATAACTATGTATCCACAGGTGTGGATTAACCATAAACATAAACATATTTATGTATTTTTCATCACGTATTATATCGTGGCAGAACCCTTATAACTGTCCAATCAACTCACAAACAGAATCTTTTTAGGGCCAAAAATTAATTTAGTGGACTAACAATATTTAATTATAATAGAAACGTTTTGAAGAAGTCTTCTAATTTAGATATGTTTTCATATGTGAGCTTACTCACATTTCATTAATTTCTTATGTTTCTTGTTGTAATAATGTTGTTTATCGTATATGTTTTGTTGTAATAATCAGAACACGAACACCATAGAGATTCGTATAGAATGCCGTAAATGTTTTCTCGGCTGCCTGTAGTTACATGTAGAAACAAGTCTATTATTAAGTATGCATAAGAAAGCATTTGCCAAAATAATATATGCTGATATATTGGTTATAATGCATACGCAAATATATTGATAAATGCTTAGTCAAACAGATGCATGTAGTGTTATACTGCTCAGACCACACGTAGTAGCTTTTAGAATGAAGAACAATTAATTATATAAGTTTATAAATGCAAACGGAGGTTATGGAAATACCCTTTGGTGGTTATTTCCAATCAATAAATTGCATTGTTATATTGATCTTCTTTAAAAAAAAATCACAATAAATTCCAGAGCACTTAGTTACAGTAGATCTATTTATTACTATGTCTTATAGATGGAAGAAGTGACTTCACAACCGCATATGGAGAACCCTGTTTGATAAAAACGGACTTTTGCATCTATTCTCTAAGGTGTCAGAGATTATGGAAACAGCAGGCTTTACCTTGGCTTCCTTCTTCCACTATGAAGTCCAAAAGCAAGTTGTTTTGGATATTTAACGTGTTATCTTTTTGGCATCTCTTGCATGTGAGCTCCTACCTTTATTTTGCACGGCTTGTGTTGATATACAAAATGTTTTACTGGGTCACTTGATCGTACGTATTCACAAAACACTGAGTTATGAGATTAGAAATGCATAACTTCAATTAAGTATACATTATGGGAGACAATTTCCAGCAAATTTCTCCTGCAAGAAGAACACCATGGCTCCACACAATGGATGGTTTCATTTGGGAATTGTTCATTTAACTGTAACTTAAGTATAACTCATTGTTCTGTGAAGAAACCCTAGTACCCTAGTATTGTCCAGTTAACGTAGGTTTTGTGTCTCTCCCACCTTTCAAAGTATAAATGAATCTGTTCTAATAGACCATGTGTTTTTTTGTTCTCAATAAACATAGTCAATGTTAAAATAATTTCTTGGGTGTCCATTTTATTATCCTGTTGGGAAGCCTTCAGGGATTTCACTTCTGTCTCGTAATTATGGTCAAGTTAATAAGTCTTTAGCCAATTGAATCTTTGAGGGATCATTATCCAGATGTGATTAGTAACTTACATACTTTTTGGGCCAGGTGTTCTTCTAGTGGCTCCTCGTACAATCTTCAGACGCTCACGCATGCCCTATAATATAATAACAAGTTTTCATAAATGAATGTACATATATCTCCGACCGGTAGATACTCTACAGTATAGAGTTGACTAGATCTATATCCTAATGCTCTAAGAGGGTGTAAATCACACAGGATTTCATAACCCTTTCAGTAGTTTTGTGTATGAAGTATGAGCAGCGTGGCCTCCAGACGTAACCTTTTGGAAAAAAAGACAGTGCTTTTATTTTATGGTGTAAAGTGCTTTTAGCTTGAGGGTTCGAAACGTGAACGTGGTCAGCAAACAGCTCCCATAGTTGAGCTTGATAGAGCTATGGCTCCTGCCTGAGATTAGCCTCGTGTGAGCAGGAGGCGAAGGGGTTAATGGTTTATGTCACTAGGAATGACAAGATCACAGCAAAGGCTCCACATATGACTTTTTGGGCCAATGCCATGTGTTATTTACTTAAATTAAAAATTCATCTGTCTTCAAGAGACAACTTGCTGATAAATTATATTTTCGGTGTCACATATACTTGCATAAATTATACGTAAAAAGAACGAGTGTAAGCGTGCATGTGTGTATACATACTGAAACGTAGGTTTGCTCGGTATACGTCTTACAATCAGATGGAAAAGAAGAAAAAAGCATAAATAACCAAATCCAAGCCAATTCTTTCACTAATTGTATTACTGAAATTGTGTAAATTGTATAATTGTTGGCCAGGACTAGAAAACATGATGTGTACTGATTCTTTATTTTACCATCCTTTACATTAATATTCCTACAAGAACGGTAGGTTTTTTTCAGGGTGATGAATGCCAGCCTCCCTGTAACAGACAAAATATGGTTATCCTGTTAATAACGGTATTGAGGATGTACAGAGCTTTCATGCAGTCTGCATAGTCTTTATTTTTTTCTCTCCAAAATTACATTGGTTTAAGCATTGCCTTGCTGTGGGAATTGTTTTTATTTATTTGTTTACACTTGCATAAGGGGGATTTATATTTTTTTTCTACTACCTTCCCTGACGGCCAGGCAATCATAATGAACTGCAGGAGGTGCCATAAATATGCAAATTGCTGAGAAATGACTAGTTTTAGTGATTTTACCTTTGAATGCCTAAGACTCCGAGAATTCACGCATTCAAGGTTTACTGCTGTTTAAGGGATTAGTGTGTATGCATTTGTGTGTCCATATCGGGCATATAGAGGTAGAAAGATAGATAAGTAGATAGATAGATAGATAGATAGATAGATAGATAGATAGATAGATAGATAGATAGATAGATAGATAGATAGATAGATAGACAGACAGATAGATAGATGATAGATAGATAGATAGATAGATAGATAGATAGATAGATAGATAGATAGATATAGGTCCTGTTTAGATACATTTGTAGCTAGATAGATATCGCTAAAGATTAATATGTGTGCATTAATGTAAGAGTGAATGTATGAGAATAGATGCATATCTAATGATAAAAGAGAGAAAAAAGGCAGCAATCAGATTGATAGGTAGACAAACCACGGACTGGAGCTCTGCTGTATGTGCGCAAATGTGCAATCCTGCGTATCTGCATGAAACATAAAGAGATATGTAGATAATTCGTAAGAAGCAGGCTTCTTAAAGATTATGGACCATGTTAACACTGGAAAAGAAATCATATAGAACACCAACCACACTTGTTTATTAGAGACACTTAAGGGTATACAGCTGGGGAAAATATCTAACCTCATTAACACGCACACACACACACATATATATATATATATTTGATTGATTATACGTATTTTACCATGTTTAACTCATTCAACACCAGCGAGGATTCACTGCACAGTCACCCAGGCATTGAAAGAGTTCAAGAAATCATTTAACAAATAACTGAAAGTTTGTGCTATATATAATATATAGAGAGATCTAGATATATATAGATATGTAATTGTATTTTTTTTCTACTTTCAATAATATAGAGAAGCATTTTTGATGGACATTATATTAACAAATATTGTAATTTAATAGTGCGTTGTCAGCATCAATTAATGCTCATGGTGTGTCTAGAGAGGTATCCTGTGTACTTTGTTTATATAGGAAACACGGCAGCTCACGTGTTGTGAATATAAGGCCAGCTCCAGTCCAACGTTAGGCACATAATCATGGGACGTACTAAACAGCATATTGGGGATGATGGGATGATGGGATGATTGGCTGCAATGCTCAGCACTATCAATAGGTGTCAGTATACTTTTTACACTCATGGTAAATCAAAGCATGTTCTTTTTGGTAGTTCTTGATACTAAGTTGCAACGAATACATTGCAAAAAGAAGCTGCAAATGTTTAACTGTTTACTTGCTGAAATATATACAGTTTTATAAAGGAATCATGGTAAATTCTATAGAAATAATAGAAACATTTTACGTAATCAACATATTGATATAATATGGTACATGTATGTGCAAACACCATATTTTACCTGTTTTGATTGGCACAATATGGGAATATATATTATTATTATTTTTACATGGGGATTATGAGTTGAATATCATGGTTTCAGATGCCAAGGAACAAATTTGACCCATTTCTGATAAGAATATGGGAATATTATTATTTTTACATGGGGATTATGGGTGGAATATAATAGTTACACATGCTAAGGAACATATTTTACCCATTTCGGATAAGAATATGGGTATACTCATTTTTTTACATGGGGATTATGGGTGGAATATTATATTTACACATGCTAAGGAACACATTTGACCTGTTTTTGATAAGAATATGGCTATAAATATTTTTTTAAATGGGGATTATGGGTGGAATATTATAGTTACACATGCTAAGGAACATATCTGACCCATTTCTGATAAGAATATGGGTATAATTATTTTTTTACATGGGGAATATGGGTGGAATATTATAGTTACACATGCTAAGGAACATATTTGACCCATTTTTTATAAGAATATGGGAGTATTATTATTTTTATATGGGGATTATGGGTGGAATATTATAGTTACACATGCTAAGGAACATATTTGACCCATTTTTGATAAGAATATGGGAGTATTATTATTTTTATATGGGGATTATGGGTGGAATATTATAGTTACACATGCTTAGGAACATATTTGACCCATTTTTGATAAGAATATGGGAGTATTATTATTTTTATATGGGGATTATGGGTGGAATATTATAGTTACACATGCTAAGGAACATATTTGACCCATTTCTGATAAGAATATGGGAGTATTATTATTTTTAAATGGGGATTATGGGTGGAATATTATAGTTGCACATGCTAAGGAACACATTTGACCCATTTCTGATAAGAATATGGGTATACTCATTTTTTTACATGGGGATAATGGGTGGGATATTATAGTTACACATGCTAAGGAACACATTTGACCTGTTTCTGATAAGAATGTGGCTATAAATATTTTTTTACATGGGGATTATGGGTGGAATATCATGGTTACAAATGCCAAAGAACACATTTGACCTGCTTCTGATAAGAATATGGAATATCATGGTTACACATGCTAACTCTAATATACCAACCATGTAAAAAATATACCAACATTCTTATCAGAAATGGGTCGAATATGTTACTAAGGGTGTGTAACCATGAAATTTCACCCATAATCCCCATGTAGAAAAACATTTATAACCATTTTCTTAACAGAAATAGGTCAAATATGTTACATGGCACATGCAATCATATCATAGTATCCATAATATCTATGAAAAAAATTAATCATACCCATTTTCTTACCAGAAACAAGTGAAATACATCACTAGCCATGTGTAACCATAATATTCCACCCATAATCCCCATGTAAAAAAATAAGTATACCCATATTCTTATCAGAAATGGGTCAAATGTGTTCCTTGGCATGCGTAACTATAATATTCCACCCATATTCCCCATGTAAAAAAATATTTATAGCCATATTCTTATCAAAAACAGGTCAAATGTGTTCCTTAGCATGTGTAAGTATAATATTCCACCCATAATCCCCATGTAAAAAAATAATTATACCCATATTCTTATCAGAAATGGGTCAAATGTGTTCCTTGGCATGCGTAACTATAATATTCCACCCATATTCCCCATGTAAAAAAATATTTATAGCCATATTCTTATCAAAAACAGGTCAAATGTGTTCCTTAGCATGTGTAAGTATAATATTCCACCCATATTCCCTATGTAAAAAATAATTATACCCATATTCTTATCAGAAATGGGTCAAATATGTTCCTTAGCATGTGTAACTATAATATTCCACCCATAATCCCCATATAAAAATAATAATACTCCCATATTCCTTTCAGAAAAAGGTCAAATTTGTTCCTTGGCATCTGTAACCATGATATTCAACCCATAATCCCCATGTAAAAATAATAATATTCCCATTTTCTTATCAGAAATGGGTCAAATGTGTTCTTTGGCATGTTAAACTATAATATTCTACCCATAATCCCCATATAAAAATAATAATACTCCCATATTCTTATCAGAATTGGGTCAAATATGTTCCTTAGCATGTGTAACTATAATATTCCACCCATAATCCCCATATAAAAATAATAATACTCCCATATTCTTATCAAAAATGGGTCAAATATGTTCCTTAGCATGTGTAACTATAATATTCCACCCATAATCCCCATGTAAAAAAATGAGTATACCCATATTCTTACCCGAAACAGGTAAAATTTGTTCCTTGGCATCTGTAACCATGATATTCAACCCATAATCCCCATGTTAAAATAATAATATTCCCATATTCTTATCAGAAATGTGTCAAATGTGTTCCTTGGCATGTGAAACTATAATATTCCACCCATAATCCCCATGTAAAAATAATAATACTCCCATATTCTTATCAGAAATTGGTCAAATATGTTCCTTAGCATGTATAACTATAATATTCCACCCATATTCCCCATGTAAAAAAATATTTTTAGCCATATTCTTATCAAAAACAGGTTAAATATGTTCCTTAGCATGTGTAACTATACTATTCCACCCATATTCCCCATGTAAAATATAAGTATACCCATATTCTTATCCGAAACCGGTCAAATATGTTCCTTAGCATGTGTAACTATAATATTCCACCCATATTCCCCATGTAAAAAAATAATTATACCCATATTCTTATCAGAAATGGGTCAAATATGTTCCTTAGCATGTATAACTATAATATTCCACCCATAATCCCCATGTAAAAAAATAATTATACCCATATTCTTATCAGAAATGGGTCAAATATGTTCCTTAGCATGTGTAAATATAATATTCCACCCAAAATCCCCATGTAAAAAAATAATTATACCCATATTCTTATCAGAAATGGGTCAAATATGTTCCTTAGCATGTGTAACTATAATATTCCACCCATATTCCCCATGTAAAAAAATAATTATACCCATATTCTTATCAGAAATGGGTCAAATATGTTCCTTAACATGTATAACTATAATATTCCACCCATAATCCCCATGTAAAACAATAATTATACCCATATTCTTATCAGAAATGGGTCAAATATGTTCCTTAGCATGTGTAACTATAATATTCCACCCATAATCCCCATGTAAAAAAATAATTATACCCATATTCTTATCAGAAATGGGTCAAATATGTTCCTTAACATGTATAACTATAATATTCCACCCATAATCCCCATGTAAAACAATAATTATACCCATATTCTTATCAGAAATGGGTCAAATATGTTCCTTAGCATGTGTAACTATAATATTCCACCCATAATCCCCATGTAAAAAAATAATTATACCCATATTCTTATCAGAAATGGGTCAAATATGTTCCTTAGCATGTATAACTATAATATTCCACCCATATTCCCCATGTAAAAATAATAATACTCCCATATTCTTATCAGAAATGGGTCAAATATGTTCCTTAGCATGTATAACTATAATATTCCACCCATATTCCCCATGTAAAATATGAGTATACCCATATTCTTATCCGAAACAGGTCAAATATGTTCCTTAGCATGTGTAACTATAATATTCCACCCATATTCCCATGTAAAAAAATAATTATACCCATATTCTTATCAGAAATGGGTCAAATATGTTCCTTAGCATGTATAACTATAATATTCCACCCATATTCCCCATGTAAAATATGAGTATACCCATATTCTTATCCGAAACAGGTCAAATATGTTCCTTAGCATGTGTAACTATAATATTCCACCCATATTCCCCATGTAAAAATAATAATACTCCCATATTCTTATCCGAAATGGGTCAAATATGTTCCTTAGCATGTATAACTATAATATTCCACCCATATTCCCCATGTAAAATATGAGTATACCCATATTCTTATCCGAAACAGGTCAAATATGTTCCTTAGCATGTGTAACTATAATATTCCACCCATATTCCCATGTAAAAAAATAATTATACCCATATTCTTATCAGAAATGGGTCAAATATGTTCCTTAGCATGTATAACTATAATATTCCACCCATAATCCCCATGTAAAAAAATAATTATACCCATACTCTTATCAGAAATGGGTCAAATATGTTCCTTAGCATGTATAACTATAATATTCCACCCATAATCCCCATGTAAAAAAATAATTATACCCATATTCTTATCAGAAATGGGTCAAATATGTTCCTTAGCATGTGTAACTATAATATTCCACCCATAATCCCCATGTAAAAAAATAATTATACCCATATTCTTATCAGAAATGGGTCAAATATGTTCCTTAGCATGTGTAAATATAATATTCCACCCAAAATCCCCATGTAAAAAAATAATTATACCCATATTCTTATCAGAAATGGGTCAAATATGTTCCTTAGCATGTGTAACTATAATATTCCACCCATATTCCCCATGTAAAAAAATAATTATACCCATATTCTTATCAGAAATGGGTCAAATATGTTCCTTAGCATGTATAACTATAATATTCCACCCATAATCCCCATGTAAAAAAATAATTATACCCATATTCTTATCAGAAATGGGTCAAATATGTTCCTTAGCATGTGTAACTATAATATTCCACCCATAATCCCCATGTAAAAAAATAATTATACCCATATTCTTATCAGAAATGGGTCAAATATGTTCCTTAGCATGTATAACTATAATATTCCACCCATATTCCCCATGTAAAAAAATAATTATACCCATATTCTTATCAGAAATGGGTCAAATATGTTCCTTAGCATGTATAACTATAATATTCCACCCATATTCCCCATGTAAAATATGAGTATACCCATATTCTTATCCGAAACAGGTCAAATATGTTCCTTAGCATGTGTAACTATAATATTCCACCCATATTCCCATGTAAAAAAATAATTATACCCATATTCTTATCAGAAATGGGTCAAATATGTTCCTTAGCATGTATAACTATAATATTCCACCCATAATCCCCATGTAAAAAAATAATTATACCCATATTCTTATCAGAAATGGGTCAAATGTGTTCCTTGGCATGTGTAACTATAATATTCCACCCATATTCCCCTTGTAAAAAATATTTATAGCCATATTCTTATCAAAAACAGGTCAAATGTGTTATTTAGCATGTGTAAATATAATATTCCACCCATAATCCCCATGTAAAAAAATATTTATAGCCATATTCTTATCAGAAATGGGTCAAATAAGTTCCTTAGCATGTGTAACTATAATATTCCACCCATAATCCCCATGTAAAAATAATAATAATATATATTCCCATATTGTGCCAATCAAAACAGGTAAAATATGGTGTTTGCACATACATGTACCATATTATATCAATATGCTGATTACTTAAAACGTTTCTATTATTTCTATAGAATTTACCATGATTCCTTTATAAAACTGTATATATTTCAGCAAGTAAACAGTTAAACATTTGCAGCTTCTTTTTGCAATGTATTCGTTGCAACTTAGTATCAAGAACTACCAAAAAGAACATGCTTTGATTTACCATGAGTGTAAAAAGTATACTGACACCTATTGATAGTGCTGAGCATTGCAGCCAATCATCCCATCATCCCATCATCCCCAATATGCTGTTTAGTACGTCCCCATAATCATTTGTCGCTTACCTTACAGATACTCAGGGTAGCCATTGAAACTATTGAATCAAAAGACTGTGATCTTATCTGCATCTGTGAACTGACTGTCAACCTGGGCAGGCTGCATATTAAAACATCTACAGTGGCTATGTCAAGCTGGGATGATCTGTTAATTCTAAATTTATTAACCCTTGGAGTACAGTCATCATGCTTAATCTACTGTAACCAATATTAGTTTTAAGAGACTAAATCCTTCTTCAAGATAGGAGTGTGCTTTAGGTTAAAGAACCATTAATGAGCATTACATTATGATAATTGAAAAATACAGTCTTTGATGCTTGATCTCTGAGAGAGAGAGAAAAAAGGAGAAAAAAAAGCACTGATTACCATGACTCCATTTATAATGGGACAGCATTTACCCAATGCAAAATGAGAGTAAATTAGCTTGTCAAATCCAGAAAAGGTCTTCCCTGTGTTTTTTTTTTCTTGAGGTTAAGGAAGGGGGTGGTGGGTTAAGAATGGTTAACCCTTTCAGTATGGGAACTCAAGGGTTAGTCCGCAAAAAAAAAATAAAAAAATATCACTGACTTTATTTAGGAAGAAATTGGATCATTTCCCAAATTCTGCTAACAATATTATATAGGAAAAATGGATATTTATAACTATATATTTCTAATAATTCAATATTATATATGAAACCAATAGGTGTTTTATTACTAGATACACATTTCAAAGATCACTTTCCTGTAGGTATAATTCCAATAACGGCACAGACAGGTAGATATACAGTATGTAATGCGTGTATATACCTGAGTGTTCTCAGAAGTAGAAACATATATGTAAATTCATGCATATATATATATATATATATGTATATATACCTAGACACACCTTTCCAAATCATTACGGCTGGATCTCGAGCCTTGATTTCAGGCACAAACTATCAGGCATGCTTCTTTTTTGGTAATCACGTGCCTGATTTGCCTCTAATGTAGCCTAATAACAATTTTAGCATTCAGATGAAGCAATTTCATTCTATGACTGCCTTTTCTATTAGATTTGATTTTGAGAAACCCCAGTGGGTGCCTCTAAGGCACAGATCTATCTGTGAGACTGCAGCCGATTCAATAGTAGACTGTGCTAACCTTGACCTTTTCCTAGACCCTGCTCCATCTGGTGCCAGCCTATTTTTTTTTCCTCCAGCTTCTTGCTTCATACATTGATCACAGCAGATTCGAGCATCTCATCATCTTCTCCAAGGGCTAGGAAGACTCGAAAGGACAGCACATTTCAATATATGGAAATGATAAAGGCTCTTATGCAATCATAAATCTACATGCAGGCTCGTGATTTGATATTTCATTCACCTCCATCTATTCCTCTCTCTCTATCTCCGAGATGTAAAACCACTTCCACAGATCATAGGATAACATTCGTTTCACGCTACCTACCAGAAAATGTGGGTTGGGGGAAAAAAAAAATTGCACAATAACGTACAGATCTTGTATTGAAAAAGGCTTTGATAATAAACTGTGCTTAAGATTCTTATTTTGCACCTATTACGCGTGTGTTAACATTGCCATGAGACATCAATTTTACAAAAAATAAAAATGCAAAGCGCCCATGTTTTAAGATCGCTAAGGCTTTTAAGGCATATCATCAACCGAGCTGTCATATTTTATATAATGAGATGTAAAGAGGGAATTAGGCATATGCCAAGCTTTGAAGGGTACCGTGCCTTAAGTGGGTTTTATCCATTCGTTTTATCGGGGGCTCGTGTTTAGGACAAGGTACGTAGCGAGAGCTTGCATTCAGCGCACCGCATATGACATCGATTGCCTGTTCATATCTTTAATATGTTTTTGTCTTGATCAAAGCCTGGGATGCAGAATAGATGGGAGGGGGAGTGAGATCGGTCACATGGGTAGCCCATGGGCAGCAGTAGCAGCCGCTCAAAGGAAATTGAGTGACTGGTCGCTTGGGCGCATTTCAATATATGGAAATGACCAGAGGCTTCTGCAATAAATCAACATTCGGCGCTGACATTTTTTTTTCCAGTTCTGCAGTATTTTCTGATCCGTTTCCTTCTCTTTCCTGGAAAGCTTCATTTCAAACAGTCATTTTTCCAGGTTCTGTTAATTGGAACGCCGTGTCAGGGATTTTTACAACACGCTGTATACTTATAGGGCCACCGATGCCGTTTTTATTTGATGTCTGAATTGCGTATAGCAAACGGCGGCAGGACATGCCTTTATATGCAGGCTGCTGATGGGGTAGCTGAGCGTCTGTATATTGCGCAGCCTGCTTAATACACATGAGCCTTCCCGGCGCGCTGTGCTTTGTACGCAGCATATACGCTGTGATGTGAGGATTCACACGCCGCATTTAATTATGTCTTGCAGGAATCCTCACTTTAAGGCCATCGTGCACCGAGTAAAAAAATAAACCTACGTGAGTAACCTTTTGCAGGATCTTGTCATTTTAAAGAGAAAGAAAAATCAAATCTGAAGAAGAGGGTTTCTACTTAACTTAAGGTTGTTGGGCTTTAACTTAGTTTCTATTTCTGCCGTCAAGCCAGATGCAAGGTCTGTCGGTCTAGCCTTATGTACTATAGTTATTACAAGGTCAACGTGCTATTTAGGCAGTAATTATTTATATTTACAGAAATCTGTAAATATTAATAGAATTTTGGTCAAATGTATATATTATAATATATATATATAAAATATTATTTTCGCTTATAAAAGCATATTATTTTGTGAAAATGAAGATTTCCTGATGCTATATTAAGATAAAGCATTAACACATTCACTGCCACATCCCTTCTACAGCTCAAAGAGTCCTCTTTGACTCATCAATGGACTCTGGAGTCGCATGTTGCCTAAATGGTCAAATGTGCATCTATTGTAATCTCTTTACGTAAAAGAGGTTAGAACATGATTAAACAGATACGCAGTTATCTTTCTGAAGATATAAATATGTTTTTTTTCTCCTCAAGACATTGGAGATCAAATGATTTGATGTTATTATTATTATAGCTTCCTTCTACTGCTTCTACCAGAAATATCGTAGTTAATAGCCTCCAGCAAATGTCATATTCACAGACCATGATTCTGCTGTCCATGAGTTCATTTCTTAATTATAAGAACATATACTGCATTAGCTTTAAATTAGAGTGATAATAGCATTTATGTTTTCCTCTCCCTAATTTAAATATTAACAGAATTTATAATCGCCAAATATTTTTTTTTTCTCATTCATAATGATTTTAAGTTTGTGTGTAAAATTTAGTACGTATGATTTGTAGACTCGAATAGGCTGATGTACCTGCAATGAAATCAGTAAAGGACTGGAAATGGCGTCGGGAAGTATAATTCCCATAAGCCCAAGCAAGCCCAATTGCTACCAATATTTCCTGGAGACCACTGGACACTTCATAGAAACATAAACATAGAATCTGACGGCAGATGAGAACAGTTCGGCCCATCTAGTCTGCCCACTTTTCCTGATGTAAACACTCAGAGGTTAATCAGCATACCTGGGAACTTCAGGGGTCTGGCTACCCAGAGTCTGCCCTTTGCGCAACGCAAACAGGACTGCCTGCTGACGTTGGTGGGCGGACCCGCTGATGTCAGGGGCGGACCCACTGACATTGGAGGCATTCCTGCTGACATCACAAGAAACACCCCCATTTAAAAGGGAAACGGGCTGGGAACGGGGTGTGTCAAGACCCCGCTCCCGCGACCCGGAGGATTCGGGTGTTGACCCGGAGAACCGGTGCTTGACCCGGAGTTCCCAGGTATGTTAATCTGTCTTTGGTCTCAGGCTCGTCTGAGCAGGGCCCTCCTCAGCTGTTGTCTCTGTAAGTCAAATTTCTTATGTTACATATTACTTGGTACGTCCTGTCTACTCATTGCACAGCGCTACGGAGTTTGATGGCGCTATATAAAACAATAAATAAATTAAAATTAATTCTGCATGGCTTCATGCCGACCCCGTGCATGTTTTAATCTCATCGCTGTATTAGCCTCTTCCAATTCTGATGGGAGACTTTATTCCATTTATTCACCACCCTCTCTGTAAAGTAAAACGTTCTCACATTACATCTAAACCTCTGACTCTCTAGTTTTAGATTATGACTTCTGGTTCTAACGTCACAGCATGTTTGGTGAACAGAAGGTTTTTAAATATAATTAGAGATGCTTTGGGTAGCTGTGAGAATGAAACCACCGCCAAAATCCACAAACTACATTGAAATAGACCCTGACAACAGATAAGAACCATTCGGCCCATCTAATCGGCCCTTTTTCCTGATGTAAGGATTCGATCGTTAATCAGCCATATGCCTATCTCATGCCAGTTTAAATTCCATCGCTTTATTAGCCGCTACCACTTCTGCTGGGAGGCTCTTCCACATATCTAAAATACAAAGAACATAGAGAAAAGATGTTGGGGTTTTTTTTGAGATATTTTTTAGAGATATTCTAGCTTTGATGCAGTGTTTAAAAATTACCTACACTGTATTTATAAGTGCCAGCAGATTCCATAGTGATTTTACGATGGCGGAGAATACAAAAAGAATATACAAAAATAAAAATAACACAAACACACATTATGGTGTCCTGTACAGAGGGAGAAGGGGGCCCCGCTTTTGCCATCTTACAATCTATTTAAAAACCAGTTCCTGCTCCGTTACCGACTGATAAGTATGACCCTTTGTGAGATGCTCCCTGGGGGGGTGTCAGTTTAGACATTGCATGAGGTTTAATTCCTAGTATAAAGCCTGTGAGAAAAGCTGGCACAGCAGGGTATAGGGACAGAGGTAAAATTGAGGACTGTCCATTAAAAGTCATGACAGTTGGCATGTATGCAATTCTCCCAGCATGTATTTAAATAATATACTAACATTCAAATTAAAATTCAAGAAAATTAAAGAAATGTGTCAATTTGTTGAAGATGTGGTGACAAGCTGAACATTAACTGAAGGTGAATAACAATACACTAATGAGCTACTCCTGCTGTTTGTGTTTTACAACCCCCCACACCCTCAGCCAGACTAGGCATGATAGCCCACACTAGCCCTAAACACAAATTATTTGCAAACAGATTTAATAAGGCCAGTTGACCGTACGTTTGGCCAAGCGGCTGTACTTCCTTAAAAACCGACATAATTATTAAGGTGACCACGTCCATGCTTTATGCTAGGGTGACCATTTTTTCCAGAGCACGATATTACAATTATTCTAATTATTATTCTAATTATTATTACAATCTTTTATTCATATAGCCCCAACAGCATGTCTTACATAATAATAATAATAATATTATTATTATTATATATAATTATATATATAATAATTGACGCAGCATTTCTTACAAAATAATATTAATTATTATTATCATTATTATATATTATTTGTATAGTGCCAACAATTTACGCTGCATTTCTTACAAAATAATAATAATAATTATGATTATAAATTATTTGTATAGTGCCAACAATTTACGCAGCGTCTCTTAAAATACATATATACGACAAGGGGTATAACAAACCCAGAATTGACAGACTAAGACAAACAGATACATTTGCTAGGAAGGGCCCTCCATTTTCCCCTCTTGCTGATCAGCATTCCGCACACAGGGATGTATTTATCTGTGATGTTACCCTAAGTCTGACCTAAAGCAGCGCCCTAGCTGTTCCCGGAGCTCTCCGCCACAGCCGCCATCCTTATTGCTGAGGACGGTACGTAGGGTCGGGGACAGCGCGCTTTAGAGGATGTGATGTCTATACTGTAAACGGAGATCTCCCTTCTCGTCTGTGGGTGCAGCCCCTAATGGATTATATCTTAAAAATTACTCATAAAGTACTCAGTTATACATCTCACATTCTGATGGGTTAGTGCTAGTCAGCAACATGTAAAATTCATATGTCCCAAAGAACAAATGGCCTATGTTACCACCATACTATAGGCATTTCCTTCCAGTGTTGCTGGGGGTGATTCCTGGTAACCACTACTTTTTCTGAATACATTTATTCCTTTGACCATCAGTTTTACACCACCTAACTTTAGTTTCCCTCCATCCTGTTTCAACATATTGCTCAACATTTCATATGGCAAGTTTTTTCTTTGAGCAGGTGGGGTTAGTGGTGTGGCTTTACCAAAACTTCTTCTTTTTGGTTTATTGATTCAGGCAATTTGATGAGTAGTGTATTTTAGGTAGATAATTTCATTTATAGGCACAACTGCAGGAGCGGTGAGAGGTAAGCGAGGGTGGGAGGTGTGATGTTTATATATAGGTGTTTGTATATATGTATGTATGGATGTGAGTATGGATGTGTACATGAATGTGTACTTGTGTGTGTGCTGTGTGTGTGAGTATCCATGTGTATTATGTGTGCGAGCATGCATGCGTACTTGTGTGTGTGTGCATGCATGTGTATGTGTGTGTGAGCATGCATATGTACTTGTGTGTGTGTGTGTATGTGTGTGCATGCATGTGTACTTTTGTGTGTGTGAGCATGGATGTGTACGTGTGTGTCTGTGGGCATGCATGTGTACTTGTGTGTGTGAGCATGGATGTGTACTTGTGTGTCTGTGGGCATGCATGTGTAGGTGTTTGTAAGCATGTATGGGTAAGTGAGGTTAGATGCAGTGTGTGTTACTCAGTATGAGTAAGTGTGTGTCAATTGTGTAAGTGTATTTACACTTTTTGTATGTTGGAAGGGGGAGCAAAGGTCAAAGAAGGCACAGACAAGTTGTTGAAGTTGGGGGGCCCCGGGGCAATTTCTGCACCAGGGCCCGGTGGTTTCTAGTTACTCCCCTCACTCCTACCTTTCTCATATTTTCTTTATCATTAAAAAGATGCAAATAACATAAATTTACTGGAGAAGAATTTCTAGGGATATTAAAATGTTAGGGGCAGGAATCCGCCCGTTTTCAGAACACACGTGGCTCTTGTGATCTATCTTCAGGAAAAATAAATGCATTAATGTTCTGACCTCACAAAACACAGCAAGAAGTGATATTTTTATGGCGCAAACATGTATAATGGATCTTTTCAGTGTTTACAAAGCTTACTGCTATATTTTAACGTAAAGCACTAGCAGAGGACGGTGATATTTCTGTTTTATGCTATTGTTTATATAAAATTCTTGTTACATTGAAACACAGAATTTAGCAGCCGATAAGAACCCCTGTACCCATAGATTCTGTCTGTTTTAGCCCTTTGTCATGTCTTATATTCAGGATAGCTTTATGTCTATCCAAATGCATGTTTGGATTCATATACCACTTTTGCTGGAATGCTGTTCCACTTATCTACCACTCTTTCAATCAAGTAAAACTACCTTTCATTACATTTAAGCCCCCATCCTCTAGTTCCAACGACTTCTCCTCCTTTTAACTAAGTTTCTCTCAGATACTTTGTTGGATCTCTTCACACACACACACACACACACTTTCTCGTTTCCTCTAAGCTTTTTATATTGAGATCTTTAGTTTTTCCTGGTAAATTGTGCCCTATATACCATTCACCTTTGAACTCTCTCCAGAATATCTTTCATATTTTTGGAGCTGAGGTCTACAATACCATACCCCCAATGTTTTAGGTGTTCAAGTTGGGGTGCGTTCCAGCGATGTGTGCCCAGATGAGAACAATGGTTGGGTCAGGTGCAGAAGTGGGAAAGGTTGGGGTTTGGCCACCCACCTTACCCTTAGGGCCACCTCACAATGCTCAGTGGAGACTCCATTGGCTGGTCAGAGGAGATTCCCCATCCAGCCCAGGATCCCCACTGTCCATAAAAGCAGGATAATGTGGCTGCTATGCCGGACAGTGCCCAATAACCCAAGACTCTCCCATAAAAACAGGACGTTTGGTTTGCAATATATGAGTTCTGACCAGAGATCTCAGAAGCATCATTAGGTATGGTGGTGAAAAAAGTGTGATGGCAAATCCCTCCACTAAGAAGTAGGTAGTACCTTTCTCGTGTGTATATATATATATATATATATATATATACATACATAGGCCTGAATGCATTTACCGAGGCTGCTCACGAGGGCCTGCAGTACGCTGATAATTTAGCACACTTCCCCATTCTTGCACATGGCGTCCCCTCCCACCTTTGACCTTCTGTAACTGACCTACTTAATCCAGTCTACAGGATATAGGAAGCTGGCTGCTTCAGAAAACCATCGCAGAGCACTGTGGTGGTTACCAAATGTACAGCCGGTTCTTGTAAGAGGCGGCAAGAGCTCTGTGTAACCTGAGAAGACACAGGGGGGCCTTGGTATTGCTATTCCACCTTGCTGAAATTCCCTGGGTCACTTTAGCGCAGGGCTCTGCTCAGCCTCAATACGCTGCACGTCATGCCGTGTCTGACACTTTCACATTGAAAAACTGCTGTCCCCAAAAAAAGGGTGAATAGTGTTAAGAGTGATACAGAACAAAAACCCTTTGACTGCCGGCTTGTGCTGACCACAGCATAATTATGTATTTCCATTGCTTCTTTTACACACACACACACACACATATATATATATATATATATATATATATATATATATATACTACCGTTCAAAAGTTTGGGGTCATTTGGAAATGACCTTGCGTTTGAAAGAAAAGCAAATTTTGTCCGTTAAAATAACATGAAATGAATCAGAAATACAGCACAGACGGTGACTATGGTAGCTGGAAACGATTGATTTTTAATCAAATATCTTCATAGGCGTGCAGAGGCCCTTTATCACTCCCATCACTCCTGTGTTCTAATGGCACGTTCTGCTCGCTAATCCACATTAAATACTTTTTCCTCACCTTTCTGCTATTTTGAACTAGAAATAAAATGCAGCTGGCAATCTAAACTTTTTTTCTACAACTCTTTCAAAACCATTAATTAATTTCTCTGAAGACTTAGTAAGTACTACATAGAATATGTCATTTGTGATGTGTTTGACACCAAGTAATTTGCCTGTGTTTAATAGGTTTATATTATTTTCATGATGCAGTCCCTTGAAACGTCAAAGATTACAGAACTCTGTGTGGGCACTGAAGGGTTAAATCTGCACTTTTTTTTTGCTGCGTTACTCAATGGGAATGTGGTGTGAATTTATCTTTAAAGGGGCAGTGCGTGTAAAATGAGACGGGCTCGGACACTTACAAACGTTTTGTCAGAGGTTAACTCTTTAAGTACCAAGGAGGTGTGCTATGCATCAAATACATGGCTGTCACTAATATCTGGCATGTTAACTGTAATTTCTTTTAATAACTGCAGTTTCCTTTGGATATATAAATGGTCATGTGTTACTCTCAAACCGCAGCTGAAAGTGCTTCATCGCAGAGTAACGCAGAGTGTCTGTTTTATGTATTATCAGTGGTCTCTTTGTTTTGTTTCAAAGGTAAATATGAAGTAATTGGCCTCATGTCGGTTTGGGTAGAAAAGCATGTTTATTATATTAATTCTGGCTAACATTACCTAATTTATTTTATTTAAAAAAAAAAGTTTTTGGGGGTACAGAATCGTTACGTGAATGCATTATATTATCCTTGTGGTTCGAAGTTTCCTGCCTCTGATACAGCCCCCACACTACCTCTCCCCTTTCTCCATACTTTATGTTTCTCCTTACCCCATTCCCTTTAGATTGTAAGCCTGCGAGCAAGTGGCCGGTGGACTGCTGGCCAACAGCCACACACTTGCCAAATCTGGCGCTCCAGCAGCAGAACGAGTGCCGTCAGCGCCTGGATATGTCCAGCTGCACGCTATGTGAGAATTAAAACGTAGCGTAGAAGCCAGCCTTATCCAGACTTACATCATCAGGTGCCAAGACCACCTCGTCATTGCCAGTCTGCGAATGCCACCATCTACTTTAAGTCAAATACAGCAACTTAACTGGGCCAGAAGTTAGAATAATATTATGGAATGTGGTACGTTTATTGGTAATAAAAATTTAACTCAAACCACATTTGCCTAGCACATTCACAATAACAACCATTTTGTCCATCACTGCCATATTTAATACTTTGGCCTTCTCTTATGACCGTAATAACCTTATGTCTTTTTCATTCAATAAAGTGGACCTTGGTGCAGCTAGAAGTAGAATGTGAAACTAGGTACAGATGGAAGTATGGTTCTGGTGGACGCACAACTGGAACCATAAGATATGGCGGAAGTATGGGGTGGAAATGGGCATGCCTGAAGGGAAGATGTTCCAGAACACCCCTAGAACAAAGGAATTGGGCAGAGCAGCAACATAACTTATGAGTAAGAAAATGCATCTCCCCTCAATTTTTACCATTTCTATGGTTTTTAACTAGTGTCACAAAATGCCTTTAATCACCTCTACACCAGGCAGATTGCTTTAATGTAATGTTGATATGATATTAATATGTGATTTTGTGAAGTTAACACTGTAACATACATAAAAATAAGTTATATATGTTGCTGTAATATGCAAGTTTGAGTAAACATGACAAAATGAAGCTTTCTTCGGTTATAAATTTGCAGGGTACAATCTGTTCATTATCAAGGGATATTAAAAATTATATAAAAGCTGTTTATTGTAATGTACGTGATATGAATATGTTTACAGTAAAAGAAAACCAACCAAAGAATAAAAAAACAATAAGATTTGTGCAATTCAGATCACCAGCAGCCACTTTTTGTTATATAATTCTTATATATATAGAAAACGTGTTAGCAGTCTTAGCAGTGCTTGTTAATATACTGAGTGACAAGGTGTTTTTCATCTCTTTGGCAGGGAAACATCCTGCAAGCAGTCCCGTCCTCAAATGTGAGAAAACTGACCACATTATTAGCCATGAGATCCAATGACGCTGTGTTCAAGTTAATTAAGTGGCTGTTCTGGCTTTTTCTTGTGTCTTCTTTCCCATCCACTGATCGTACAGTAGATTATCATTATTATTATTATTATTATTGTTTTATATAGCGCCATATAGCTTGTATACCCTGAAAAGAGTGTAGGTCTAGTTTCATGCAGAATTTGGCAATGAGTATAACCATAACTTATAAGTAATTTTTGTAACCCTTATGGTATTTTAAGTATGGTGTGAGAAGGAAGGGCCGATTGCAAGACACATTTTCAGTTGGGTAGATGCCGACACATTGAGCGAATGTGGTTGCGTGGCCAGTTAGAGGTAAACCATAAATGTATAAATTATGTACTGCAGTTTTTTTATACTGAGAAAAAAATCTATTTTTGTTTCATTTACCAAAAACACTGAATTTCTTGAGAGTATGATTAACACTGCTAGGTAAGAGTTTTGAAATAGCTAATTTGCATAGCTGCCAACTCTCCTAAACTGAGAGAAGTTATAAATGTTGAAGCATCCAGAAAATGAAGAATTTGTGGAAATATAAGACACCTGCAACAAGAAAATGAAGATTCCCCCAAAATATCAAAGATCTGTACAGAATACCAAATAAAAAGAGACAAAAGTACATTGTGTGTAAATTTAAATCTTAGTGAAATCACCCGTGATGAATAATATAAATATGCATGCTTCATATTTTATCCTCAGTGGTCTTCAGTAGACTTCCAAATAATATGATATGTAATATAAACAGATACATGTAGCAAACACAACAAATAATTATGTTAAAGGTAATGTGGTTCCACTCACTCTTGCCAGAGCATATACCTGTTGTGGGTTATGTATGTCTATTCTTTAAAGGTGATAACGCCCTTAAGGGCATTTCCTGAAGCAGCAGTATCAGAGAAAAGCTTTAATAATTCCACTCTCTGAAATGTCCATCAATAGGCACATTATGGTATGAAGAAGCAATGTCCTTGTTTAAAGGTACAAAGCACACAACGTGTTTTGCCTGCAAGTAGACCTCCTCAGGTGTACTAAAACCAAAAAGGTGAGATAATATCAGGACTTCCGGGTTGTGCTTCTAATGTCGCGAGATATTGAGAGATCATTGAGAGATAGGAATCAGTACACAGTAAGATTCCTTCCCTCAGTCTATATCACATAGAGGGGAAGGTTTGCATCTAGGTTAAAACAGAAATATACATAATAAATCCTATAATGGTCTTAAAGGACCTTTTTGCAGAGTGGGAGGGATGATTTCCATCTCTTGGTGATAAGGCATATGGTCATGCTTGGGAACTTTCCAGGGTAAGCTAATCTGAACTATCTATTCCTGTGAAGGGGCGGCAGTCATGCATATGGGAAGAATTAGCTCCAGATAACCTTTAGTGGGGTGGGAAATGGCCAAACATTACATCCTTTCCAGGACAAAGAAGAAACCGACCCATAGACCCTAGGAAGCAGAGCTTCTCCCAGAGACTTCCCAGGTATGCATATGATCAGATTCAGGAGACATCAGATCAGATATTTTTCATATTTAGATACAGGAATAGTGTTGAGGCAGAGTAGGAAGTTGGCTGGTTCAAAGGGAACTGAAAGCCCTTGTGTGCCTAAATTTCCCTTTAGTTAGGAAACTCATGTTGTTGGTTTGTACATCTGTTAAAAGGGTTCACGGTGTTCATGGAGTGACACCAATTTACAGCCCCTAATTCAAAACTAAACTAAAATGAACTCTGCTCTACAAGTAAACTCAATTGCATTCATCAACAGTTTGCGGGCTGCCAAACTCAGTGCCAAGAGTAACCGAGTCATAACTCAGTAGGCACGTGGCAAAAACACTATGACAAATCAACCAGGTTTGGAAAATACATTTTCTGTAATAAAATCAATTTTTTATGGTAAGGCAAGATACATTTCCGTACCACTTTTATCAGGTTGTTTAGAAAACCATATATAGATTCCCAAACTTTCTCAACATGCTATTATTTCTGACTCTCCAATTATAATTTTCTCTGAGGAGTAAAAGGAGAATTACAATTTAAAATACTTTTCTTTTAAGATAAAAACATCCCCGGGTAAGTGCAATTTACCTATCTAGCAAACTTTGCTTAAATTGAGGGGAGGCAAATAGTGATGTAACACAGTGAAAGAGCGGACAACGGGACTCTGGGGGTGATTATGGAGGGCACACAGGGGTGGCCTGCAGAGAGCTTCTAAACACCTAAGGCTCGCCTGCTCTACCTGCTGTGTGCCAACATAGAGAGGTGCCGCTCAAGCGGGCACCTAGAAAGCCTGCTGCCGGGCAGCTGTTTTTTTTTATATCTATATACATCCTCCAGGCTTCAACTCTTCCATTGCGTAATGGAGGAGGACTGGAGACTTAGGCGCTGTCAACACGCATTGGGGGGGGTCATGTGTATGATGTGCTCACAAGACTCTACCCCTAAGGGGGCACAAAGGGGTGGAGCCAAGGGGGGGGTAAGTTTTGCCTAAGGTGGCAAAAATCCCTGTCCCAGGTATGTGTATAGTACAGTATGTGCGTACACCCTGAATCGGTCCCTGATTAAAACACTGAAAGGCATGAATCCGTGAAGCAAACCCAACCTCTCTGGTGCCTTATAAATGGTGGTAGTCCCCGTTTAAAATATTAAATCTAAAACATAAATGTTTTCTTCCCCCGTGGAAGAAAAACATATTTAAGAAGAATGTATATGTGTATAGACGTGCGCCGGCCTGTGATTTGGTAGAACAGATGAAGAGATATGTCTGACAGCAGTATTCTTTCTTAGTAATCTCATAAGTCCTTCAGGTCTCCGTGTGTAATGTGTTGCTTGAGAACCTCTGGTCAGTGTAAGCAAATACTATAGAAGTCCCAGACCTGGAGATTACTTCAATTTGCTCGTAGCCAGCAGTGAGCATACAAGGACCTATTGAAAATGTCTTGCTTCAAGTACAGACAGATGGAGAGCACAGGGGTTAGCATAGTCAGGCCTGAGAATGACCTCTTTGGAGAAAATTAAATCAGTCTGACCCTGTTGTTAGGCCTAAATTATAGCCCCAGACCCCCATATAATGCATCTTTAATACATTGCTGCCCTCTTTTTATCAGGCTCCCTACCTCGAGGGGTTTTTGTTCACTAACTACTAATGTTAAATTGGAGCTCTTTATACTTGCATTTGTGACCTCAATGGTCATCTTGCAGCATCTTTAATTGAGAACACTTCAAAACATAAACCCAAGTCTCGAAAAAATCCTGCATTCTTTCTGCAAGAACAAAAGAAGACAAGCGAGAAGGGGAGAAAGGGAAGAATCTTTTAAATTAGGAGGATTAAGATGGTCTCTGCAACCTCGTTCTCCCACAAATTAACACCAAAGCAGAGCAACTATTGTCCCTGCTTGTTTTTCTTCCCCCTCTTTGTCCAGCGAGTCTTGAGTCTGGACACACATTCTGCATTTTCAAAATATAGAGCAGGTGTGCTTGAGTACATTTGCGCAGATGACAGATAAATTCTACAGAAAGCTTTAAGCATTATTAAATTCTAATTTCAAAATGATATACCCATAAATATCTATAAAAAAAGGGATTTCATGGTGTGTACCTTTAGGCAGAGATTAATAAACCAAAAAGTAACGTTTTCAACAAGAAACAGCTTTTTCAAGTAATTTACAGGGTTTTTTTTAACGTTTTTATTTTTTACTATCAATTAATCTATGATGCCTACCCAGTTCACCTATCTAAGCAGCGCCTGTCTCTCAAGCTATGTATATAGTCATCCAGATAAAGTGCCTGCAGATATTTTTTTTTCACACTGGTAAAAGAGATAAATCAAAGAGATAAATCTAGGGCTGGATCAACATCTCTGGTGCCCATAGGCACAAATACTACAATGGCCGTCCATCGGGCAACGTAAGCCATGAATGACCCAGCTAAGGTGGCATAACCAGTGGGGGAAATGGTTGTTGAGGGCACGTGCCTCCCCTTGCCCTGATACCGATCACATCTATCTAGATCTATCTGCTCACCTATATATAGATGGGTCGGTTCATATGGTTCGCAGTAATCTTTTCGGCAGCCAAGGTGTTAAAAGTGAGATTTTTTGTACTATCCGAGAAATAAGCAAAGCCAGCAGAGCCATCTTTTCGCATTTTTTTTTCATATGTGAGGTACAGAATGAAAGCACGGGAATTATTTTAAAATCCCTGCTAAATCAAACCCTGCTTCGTTCTCATGGCAGACCGAGGCTTGACTAGTTAAGACAGAATCTCGCGCTGACAATTAATATTAATGGCTAGATTTCACAATGTGGCATTATCACACAGTGCAATGGGTGGGCATACCAGCTGGGTTTTGGCAGGTATTAGATGTAATCAAAGGGATTACGTGGCTCAGGGTGAAACTGAAAACCTTTTGGGGGTTGTTCAGCCTTTTATTTTTCTTTTGTTTGGAATCTTTCTAGGTGTGTTTAAATAACGCTAACAGCCTTTGCATTTTGATTTCAAAATCCAGCGGTTTTGTTATAAAGATAATACGTAGGAGAGCTTCTGTTTTGCGTCTGTAGCAATTGTCACTTGCTCTATCCTCCCGTTAGTCTTTTCTGCAATTGATTTCCAACCTACAGCATTTAATTTTCATTCCCACACTCTTCACATTCTGAACAGTTTTAAGAGCAAAGCAGCGGAAGCAAGTAGATGAATGCAAACGAACACTTAAAAGAACCATACTACATATGTCTTTATATTCTATGATTTTTTTGTGTGTTTTATGTGTTTTTAAACTGAAAAAAAACAACCTTGTAGAACGGGAGAATTGTTTCTGTTTTGTGCACCAAAACTTAGAATTTTGGTGGGATTGGTAGTTGTCCCCTCTCTTAGTTTAGAGTTGATTGTACGTAAGTAATTCTCATCAATCTGTTATAATGCATGACAATGTTTATTGCTGTAGTATTTAAGTTGTTGTTAATTTTACACTAAACGGTTGTTATGATGATGAATGGGGAGGCGGCGATGCCACGCATGGGATTTTAACCCATTTATCCGATGTTGAGAACGGGGTTTAGTCATTTCGTGATTAGCATTTCCCATAACTTTTATTTGTAGGGTGAAATTGAACAGCGTCTGGCAGACCAATATTGTTGCACGGTGATAGACAACAAAGTTAAGCCATACAATGGAATCAGTGATCCTGTTCGGGACTTGGTGCAACAAATAGCCCGTACGCATAATGTTTCCTTTTGTATGAAAGACAGAGAACATTTGTAAAGCGCAGTCCATTGCACACATTAAACACAGAGGCAAACTTTTTTTGTGTATAGCGTGTTTTTTGTTTATTAGCATCTTTTAATATTAGATTGATTCCTTGCTTCCGCATTATCTTACTGTAGAGGGAAAACATGCGCACGTCTGTGTGTTTGTGTATAACACAGGTTTATTTGCAGAAAGTTCCGTGTTCCCTCATGCATTTTTATTTTTGGAAAATGCCAATGCTGTTCTTCAGCCATCTCCGCTTTGAAGAATCCTAGTTTTCCTTTTAATTATTTTTTTTTTTACAGCGATATAACGATTGCATGATACTAGATAATTATGGGATTATTTTTTTTCCCTTTAGAAGGAATCTTTTGATTCCTCTGACTGCCAGCAAATAGCTCTACAAACCACTCGAGAGCACCCTGGGGCAGTAAGAATTAACCTCAAAACATCCTATTCAGAATATTTTCTATCTCATAAATAAAGAGATATATCTGATACAGTGTATATATTTAAATGAGGATGATGTAGGTTACTCGGGAAATTTTACGTAAAACTGATCAAATTACGTGGAAATCAATTTTTTTTCTGTTTCTCATTTATTAAGCATGTTGTGATCTTGTGCTCAAGAATTTTGTGATATAAAGTCCAATACAGAAACGTACACATTGGTTATTGTCAGGAAAATCAGATGTCTATTGCTCTAAACACAAAAAAATAAAGGTCCAAAAAGGCAAAAAGAAAAGTCTGAATGTTATAGCGACCAAAAAATAAACATATAACATGCTTTAACATATATGTTCTGTCCATTATATCCATTTTATACATAACATGAACAGGTAGGTAGGATAAGTCACTCAGATGGCTCTAGATGTCTTCAGTATAATAGTTGAATAAATCATTACACAAAATGCTTGTTGAAACGGTATTTCAAGAGATGCACTTTTCTGTAATATAACTAAATATAGAACATTTACAGATAAGCGTTAGATTATCCAATAATTTTAGATAAAATATTAGCCTAACCGTTCCTTCATTTTTTTATAAGAAAAAATCTACAAACTTTATTCTTTTTTTTTAAAATGATGTTTGTTGTAATATTAGCATTTCTGTAAAGTAATTTTTGTTTTGCTTTAACGTCATGGTATATATAAGAGATCTTTTCTCCAAATACTATTTTCACCTTGCTCCAAAACAGAAAATATTATATCGGCTTGCTGTAGGCATTGTTACTTTTCTAAGTGGTCCAGATATGGAATCCCACGTGGTGAACAATATATATCAAAGAACTCCCAAATCCATTACTAGTTTCACAATTAGAGGAATGCATTACAACTCATAATGTATTCTAAATCTGAGCTTTAAGGACTCTTGTTGACATTACCAGATCTCAGATGAGGATTTAATAATATTCTTTGTCTTTGGGACTGAAGCTCATGGAGAGTTTTGTAGCTAGATGGCACCACCTAGAGGACAAACCTGGGACTGCCACCAGTGATTGTTTATGTTACAGAAGTATTTGATGCCACCGAAATTGAACATTTCCATATAATAAAGATTTTTAGCAGAAGTTTCTACTGCATAGAGCCTATCAACCACGATAATCAAGGGCAAATTCATATTCATTACAGTGCTATCTCTCAAAAAATGCCATTAGAATTACTTCTCATGTGATGATAAATCTGATTCATGGTAACGTAATAAAAATAATTAATAAAAGCAATCATACACAACTAAGGTACATATGAGCACCTAGACGCATAGAAACACATAGCGATAAATACCATTATATATGTGTAGACATAGTTGAATTTTGTTCCTGTACTCCAAAGAATACTACAAAATCATTGTGACCGGTAAAAAAATCTATTTGCATTGTACTAGAATTAAAGGCACACGGAATTATGTACTAGTATATAAAAAATGCCTCCCCCTTTAGCTTTCTTTTGTAGCAAATGTGTAGCAGTCCATCGGCGCAACTAAAATAGTAGAAATGAAGTCCATGAAATCATGAATCAAAAGCACTTTCCACTTTTCCTATAAATCCTCATCTGATTCAGTCCCTATATACAAGCCATAAACAACTTTTTGTTGATTCGGTAATGGACGCCTGATCACGCAGTCAATCATGGGCTAGTTGGGTAGAAAAAAATACTTGAAAACCTGTCAAACATAGCAATAAATTGTTAGAAATACTATAGACGTAATGGCCATTGGAGATAGTAATCCATGGAATGTATTGATTAGCGGTGGGGAAGTAGTTTGGGCCTCACCACAGGCTCTTTTACCTCCTCTGTCCGTCGATACCTAACCAAGATTGTCCTCTATTTGTCAATATTACTTAATTAAATACCTAGTGTCTCATGCAGAATTCACTTATACCAGTCTAATAATATCTGCAAGAGAATGGAGTAATGTCTGCAGCTTAATATTCTGCAATCGCCATCGCAAGAGACGTTTAACAAAAAATGTAGATCCAAGAAGGGGAGGAAAAAAAGATAGTGACAGGAGTAGAGGGACGATTCGAAGCAGCCTTGAAATGTCTTACTGCATGAAACAGAGCCCGTTCTGTGGGATTTGTACGCTAGTATCCAATACTCCCCACAGATCTGATCTCAATGCCAATCTAAGACACCACCTGTTTACAATTTACTGCTAGGAAAGGCAATTTTAGTAATGGGTACACTTCTCAAAGGGGCTACTGGATGTTACAGGCATGCCTCAAACATACTACGCTATAACCTTTCTTCTTTTATTTGGCAATTTCAAACAAGCAATTAAGAATTAACCTCTTCAAGGCGGAAAAAAAAATGGCTTCCGATAGTTTCTCATGTCCGTGACCTTGACAACTAATATCCCTTAAAGAAATAAAAAAAAAAAACCTACAGTTTTGAACAGGGAGACCGTTATCAGATAACAAAGCATATAATCAGATGCCTGTCTAACCCATCTGCTACAAATAAACTAAGATCCGATTGATACAAAGATGTGGATTATGCTGCGGGAGAGTGTGGAATTTTAAGTAATAGTTCATGCTTTTAATCAGTGTTCCACAAATTCAGGTTCTTGTACCCCATAGCGCAACCGAAATAGATGCAAGATCAAATTTAACACAGAACCATTTAAGAGTACATTTTAGAGTAAATTGCAGGTCTGTAGGTTTGGACTAGACGCATTTATAAATCAAATCGTCTTTATGTGGGTTGCAGTTGCTTGAACACTGACATCTGTACTCGTATTTGTTAATTTAGCACAATTTTTTCTAAACCCTGTATTATACTGTAGATCGTAAGCTTGCAAGCAGGGCTCTCTTTATCTAATGCATCGGTTTGTCTTAGTCTGTCTATTCTCATATCCTTTGAATGTATGTACTATAACAAGTGCTGCTTAAATTGTTATGGCTATATAATTAAAAACTATTTTACTATTATTATTAGTAGTAGTATTATTCAGTCCATACAACACGTAATTCTGTTTGAAAATTACAAAATAATGTATATCTATTAGAAACTGATTTTTTTTTTGTAAAGCGTGGGAGCCTTCATGTTAACTATCCATTCTCTGGATGTCCATATTTATTATTCTACCCTGTCATGTTGTTCCTTCCCATTGATGGGTGAAATGGTAAAATGGTTGCTCCCATATTATACTGTTTGAGGTAGTATATAAGTAATTACACCTTTTATCAAAAAGTGTGATAATCATGGATTAAGGTATATCTTCACCAAATAATTGTTTTTAATGATATGTAGAGCTTAAAAAACACTATATGTTTTATAAACCTACTGTATATGTACAGGGGACAGCTATTTTCAGGATCTGTGTGATCTTTCTCTCCATTAAGTTATCTCTCCTTTTTCTATTCTTATTTACTGGTTAAGTAAGCTTTTGGAAGAGATGGGAGAAGAGGGAAAATAATCATACCCAGGAACTCTTCAGGTTTGACCCAGGGTCTCTGAGTGAAGCCCTGCATCTTCAGGTCTCCAGGTCGGTACTTTCTTTCAGTGGTCAGGGGGGCAGTATGTGGCCACGCCCACTCCTGACCCATGTTCTGCGTATTCCCTGCCCAATGGATGTGAGAGAGGGAGACCAAGAAAGATAGCTGCATCAGAGCTCCTGAGATGCTTCACATTATACATGAGCATACCTGGAAACTTCTAGGCTTCCCGAAGCCCTCCATCTTTGAGTAGGCTGATGAAGTTGGTGGGCAGGCAGATGTCATAGGTGGGCAAGGCTAATGGCATCACCAGGCGAGGCCGACAATATCGGTGGGTGGGGCCAGTGACATTGTGGGCAGGTTAGGCTCAACTTTGTACTCAACTCAATATTTGTATGGGAGTTAGAGGGAGAACTGGTCATGGGCGGGGAGTGGTGCATGTCTAAATGCTGCTTCCGAGACCCAGAGAGAGTTCCCAGGTATGTACATGAAGCAATCTACAGAGGAAGAAAGATTGCAGTCCTCCAGCCATTGCGTTCCCATCCCTGCTTGTGAGCATGCATTGGAACACAGAAATGGTAGTCTACTGTTTCATGGCACGAAGCATTATAAACCGTAAAAGTACCGTTGTTAGCTCAGCTTGTCACCACGCAAGAACAATTTCACAATCACTGCTTACATGCAGGGTGTTGTCTTCTCTGATGTTGCCCTGCCTTCAAAGCCCACAATTTAAAACGTATACACTGATATATTTTTAAAACAAAAGATTGGGATAAATGGAGTAAGGACAACCAAATACCTCTGTACAAAGGCTGCTCCTGACGGCAGGCAATTAGCTGTGACTTTCAATGCCACAGGACCAACCCCAACAAGTCCCCAAGTATGCTGCTCAGATATTAACCACTCTCCTTCACCCTTAAGTGCTATGCTGGTTATGTTCAGTCCTCAGTGGTGCAAGCTTCTATAAATCAGTCCAAATGATAAGAGTAGTGTTGTCTTGCTTCTAAGTCCTTTGCGGTGTTATCACAGTGACAACAGTTTATTAGCGGAAGTTAGCATGTCTTCCAGCACATGGTCTATTATGTGTGAGTCAATATTTTTTCCATCAATTGTAGCCCACCACATGCTATTGTTTCATGCTATGCTCCATTTAACTAACATGACTTTTACAAGATAAGAATTTCCTTATACAATAGTACTGGTGGCTGAGCTATTACCTTAATATTTCTAATGACTCGTTCCAATCAATGCCGGCTATAGCAGAGAAAAATAGCAATAATGTATTAAGAAGATTGTATATTTGAAAGAAATGTAAGGAGAATAGACACTTGAATAGTTTACAACTTTGCAAAAAGAATGGTTTTTATTGCTTGACTTTAAATAATAAAAAGCATGTGCATTTCTAGTGTTCCAGCTGGGTTTCTTCACATGGGCAAAAAATTAAAACATCAAAACTACGCGGACACATGGGGTAAGGCAGCATTACCAGCGTCCCCTGCTATGAATATACTTGATCGACATATTATAGAACATACTTCTGTAATTACTCTAAAAGCTTTGCTTCCTTCTAAAATGATGGATTAAAAATAGAAAGAAAAGATACATATTTTACACATTAAACCATACTTATTTCATACTTAATACTCCCTTCTCATTTGAGGGTCTTAGTTAAAATACTGTGTTTTGTAGTGAAATTGGAAAAGTTGATTTTATTTCAAATTGAAAAAAAGTAAATAGTCTTCACAAAGTCCCTAGTGCACCAATACAAACATCCATTTAGAATATATTATGCAAATATATTATGTTTTATGGAAATAGGCTCAGGTATGGAAGTAACATTTTCCTTGGGCATTTACCTTAAGGAGAAGCTGCAGTGCACCACCCCTTTCAAGGTCCTTTTTTACTCTCCACTTGTTGCACTGGCAGGAAATGGCTCTCATTGAAATCAGTTGGAGCACTTTCTGTTCAGAGGATCTCATTACACCCCTTGGATCTCTCACAGGAGCTAGCACTGGAGCTGGCTAGCAGTGAGTTAGGAGCGAATGAGCTCTTTTAAGCAGGAGATGTGTTTGGCCAACGGAAAAGAGGGAAATGTGTTTGGCCCGGGGAAAGAGATGTGTTCAGCCAGGGAAAGATGCAAACGCATAGAGAGGATGCAGCTCTGGTTGGAGTGTACCTTTAACAGGGGTACTAGATCATCAGCATATGCAGTGACTGCCTTGAAGAAGAGTTTTGTGGGCAAAATGTCCCACATAATGTAGGAGGAGCATGACATTACAACAAAACGCAGTTAAAGACACATTATTATTATTGGAATGTATTGTTTTATATAGCTCCATTACAGTCCACAACCCTGAACACTTTGCATTATACTCTGGAATGTCTTGTCAAGTAGAGCTGGATGTTGGTAACTATGGCTAAAATAATGTTGTTTAATGTTTCCGATTCAATGTTTGTGTCCTAAAGATTGTTTTGCCCATAATTAAAGTAAAAACAATACATATGAATTCAAAAACCATCTTAATCATTTACCATGGAAGCTGCCATCTTACCTATTTTTGTAACTTCCTCCAGTTGAAGCTGGTTGACAAAGCCTTTATAGAGTGGGGGAGGAGAAAGAACAGTCAAACTAATTGTAATGGTAGTTTTTCTATGTGTTACCATAGATCACGGCTTCCCTGATGTAAAATTGTCTCTTATCCTTACACCAATTATCATACATGGGAACACCAAGCATTTCGCCTAAAGAAACAGGAGCTGATCATCAGGCCTCAGGGTCATTGTTTACTTTATGGGGCAGGGTAAGTGGTGTTTGGTCTCACCAACTCCCAAACCACTATGTGTGGTAAGTTCTGCCGCCTTAACTCAGTCTTATCCGTTTTCTGCTACCTATAAAGAGTAGGAGAGGAGCACTTTTTTAAGGTATGACTCAGTTACCTTAAAAAAACAACACAGCTAGTTATATGTGGGGCACTCTAATGAACGCTTGCTTCTAATGTTTCTGTAGGTGCAGATAAAAAAGGTGGTAGTGAATGCAATCTGTATTCAGTAACTGTGTTCAGTTACCCACCCCCATGGGCTGATCTTAAAACAGTGGCAGACAGAATTTGTGGATGGGAAGTAGGAAAGCAGAGCAGGTAGGTTGAACAAAACGACCTGTGCTGCCAGTGTCCAAACATACTCAACCGTCAATAGATAAATACAGATATTGAGCTTGGAATACACTATGTTCTCATGCGCTGGATGGTATTGGGGGCCAATCAGTGCTCCTCATTCCACATGTAGCATAAACATGAGCCCTTTCTCCTTTCTTCCTAAATACCTATTAAGAGTCTATAAACTACTCTCTCCTGCAATTAAAAATAATAGAGCTAAAGGACGCAAATATAATATGGCACCAGAGATGTGGGACTCAAAACTAACTTAAAACAGCATCTCTTGCAGCCATTGTGGATACTGAATACAATATGAAAGTATCTTATCAGACGTAAGCAAAGATCAAAGTGCACAAACACCAATATCTGAGACAAAGCTTGTAAAACTATGAGTCACTTACTGAAAGGTCCATCACAAAGTAGGGCATTGACTGAAATGTCTTCTGCCTACTCCTTGCTCTCATGCACGTGTCACAGTGTATACAGTCCGTACAGTGATATTCAGTCTCATCCTGGCTACTTAATGTATGAACAGTGTATTTTTACACAAATTTAGTTATATATTATAATTATTCATCATCTTTTTTTGTTCAAGGATTTGGAATTCATAAGTAAAGCATGTGGTTCAACGTGTGTGTACAGGTTTTCTAAATAAAGTAATAGGTGAAGCTTTTGGCCTTGGAGGCCCATACTCATCCCTTGTGGAAAAGCCAAGACATGATATAGTTTTCCATTTTTTGAATCTATAATTACAGCTACTGGAAAAGCTTGAGCTTGATGGATGAGTTTTTAAACTAGCTATTGGGGTAGATTCCATTGATGAATGCTTTCCAAATTGTTTTCCTGTGCCAGCTTTATCAGTATCTGAGGTGACAATAAATCCTATCTCAACCAAAGTAGCGCCTAAGAAATCTCCTATAGCGGTAGGGAATCTTAAGCACTGTACAAATACGTATTTCCACATCTCATTATTGTAATTTATTTTATTTTAAGGAAAAAGGTATCTTTAAAGAAATTGGAAAAATAATCCATCAGAACATGAGAATTATTTTGAGTGGCAAAAAATAAATAAGTGATGTTTTTATGAGATTTTACACGGCTAAAGATATTTAGAACCATCTGAGTGACTTAAATTGCACTAGAAAACATGCTGGAGAAGTTTTAATTATGCTTGTAGCCCTATGTATCTGCTAGCTACTGACACCAGTTACATACAAACGACTAGACCCAGAAAAACCATGAGCTGAGACATGGACTGTTGCATATTATCTGGTGTGAGCAAAGCTGAATTGAATTCTAAATTTATGCCCAAGCTTCAATTATAAATAACTACTTTGGTTGTAATGCACCTCCATGATGGTTAGTCTTAGGTTATTACCAAGAATTGTTACTCTTCAGTACTCACTAGTTTCAACTTGGGTCCAACCCAAACTCACAAACCAGCCTAACTAATTTTTTTTGCATTTGGTGTCCCGATGGATCCATCTTTATTGTGTTAAAAGTTCAAGCAGGCAACTGAAATCTGTTGCCAACGTAGATTGCAGTAGGTTCCTCCCTTGTTCAGCTAAAGTTAAAGCCCACTAATGGTACTGGAAACTAAACTTGGTTCACCTAAGCAGAACTAGCTCAAGTGCTCAATGTAGAGTTACCACCATACAGTGTTGTACTCTGACATAGGCCCAATCCTAGGATGGCAGGTCCAGGCCCCTCTGCCACAAAACAGATCGCCCACTTGAGCAAGCAGGCCCCCCAGCACATAGTTACAAGAGAAATCTCTTATCTCCCCAACCAGCCCTTTTACTGTATGGAGAATTTTTGCAACCTGCATAGTAGGAAGTACAAGGCACTGCACACCTTAATACATGGAGTGTAGGGATATGACATCATATCCCAGTGCTTAGCCGTGAGAGAATGGCTGTGCTGCCCTGGGTCAGGCCAAGGACAGTACCCAAACTAATTCACCACTGCCACAATAATAGCTACCTACCATAATTTTGCAGCTGAAACCCAAATATTTAGCGAATACCCCCAAGATAACTGACATGCATATACTTGTGAAACACAAGTGCTTGCCTGCTAACGCATGTCTTATGCAATTATGACCCTGAAAACAATGAACTGACAATACATCAATACAATGCATTTCTGAAAATAGACGTATTATTTCGTTGGTTTTTTTTCATATTAACCTCTTAGCGACGAAGGACATTCTCAAAACAGTGGTCCTTTGTGACCAAGGGCAGCATACAATGTCCTCTGTTCTAGCACTCATTGCTTATGTACAGCCCCCACTGAGGTCTCTGTTGACTCCTAAGCAAAATTAAGAGTTCTTTTTAATTTCACCCACCTTTATTAGTACTCAAGTATTATTTTAAGTATGAATATGAAAGCCCTTCATATTAAAAAAAATGAATAATTTGTGTGGGTACTCTAAACAAGTCAGAGGGAAATCAAGGTTAAAAAAAGACACAGCAAAAGTGCTAAAAATGCCTTGGTCCATAAAACGACATAAAACTGCATGGGTCTTTAAGGGGTTAAACATGACATATCACTAAATTCTGTAGATAACGTGAAGAATTGGTTTAACGCACCACCAGCAGTTAAAGGGTGAACAAATGCTCCATGACTCCATGTCACAGAAGCCAATAGGTAATTCATTTTCATCTCCAATGACAACACAGACAAATATGCTGATTAAAATAAAGAAACATCAGCTCACTTTTTTATTTCACAGTGAGCGCCTCCTGCAAATGAAAATCAGCTTATGCAATGAGAAACTGCGCGCAACATCTGCTGAGTTTGTTACACCATTAACATATGTTAATGCCATTGCATCTAATGTGGGTACTTTGTCTTCGGTGAGAGCCAAAACACATCAGTGTCAACACTGCCAGTAAAGCAACACCCGGAGATCCTTTTTGGCTCAGACAAAATAAACCTGCATTTCAATCACATTTCTGTTGCTATATATTGCAGTATGTATTTCAGAGGAACGTTAACAGATTGAAAAGCAGATCTTGTAAATAGCTATTGAAGGCACGGAGGAAGATTGACGCACGCAAACAGAAATACTACTCGGCAATGCAACGTGCAGGAAGTATGCATTGAAAGGTAAAGCAACGTGTAGCTAATTTTGGATTACGAGTCTTATTAGCATGGCGATATTTTTTGGAACATTTTAGAAAACTACATTCACCCCAAACCATATGTGCTGGTCCCACCATATAGGTGATGTAGGTTTTTCCCTAGGAGTCTGAGCTGGTGGAGCGTGCACCATCACCAGGCTCTCTCTTGTGGTTGTAAATTCATGCAGGTAGGGGCACCCTAGGACTCGCTATGCATAGCATATTGGGCATAGCATGTATGTATCCTGGGTCCAAGGATGATATGTGCCACCACCCACCAAAACCACACCTACATCTTTTATGCTATATCATGATTAATAAATATCTCATGCTCTCTCACACCCTCCCATGAGAAAGGTATAACTATTAACAGTTGTAAGGGGGGAAACTCGGCGGCAGCTCAGCCAGGCTAGTGATGCCAATACCACAGGTTCGTCAATCAGAGGGGGCTGGAGGAGGATCCTTCACTGGCAGAGGCATCACTAGTTTTCCACGGCAGCAAGATGGTTTAAAATGCTGCAAATAAGGAAAGATAAATAAAAAAATTTAATGAGACCCCAGTGTCATCTTACAGCCCGCAAACAGCTTGTCATTGCCATATTTGTCCCCAAACAGCTTGTTTGTGTGATCTTTTGCCCCCAAACAGCTAGTATGTTAAATTTTTGCCCCATACAGCTTGGCTGAACCATCTTTGGCCCCAAAAAGCTTGTCAGTGCCCCTAAACAGCTTGCATGTACCATCTGTTTTCCGAAAAAAGATTTCATGTACCATGTTTACCTCCCAAGCAGATTGCCTGTACCATCTTTGTCCCCAAACAGCTTGTCATTCCCCCAAATAGCTTGTGGAACCACATCTTATAGACATTTTTTATATCTAAATATTATTGATCATTATTGATTATTGGTGGCCCTGCTCTCACACTCCTACTCACGCTCTCTCACACTCTTTCTGTCACTCACACTCTCATTCACGCTCTCATTCACACTCTCTCAATGTCTCTCGATGTCTTCCTATCTTCTCCGCTTTTGTGTCCCTGTGCTTTTCTCTGCTTCTTCTTTTGCCTCTTCTTGTTCTTCTGTATTCTTTCTTCATCCGTTTTTCCCCGTGTCTTCTTTCTTCATCCACTTTTCTGTGAATTTGGCCTCCTGGTACACTTCCGCAAAAGAGCAGAGTTTCCAGGTACACCCTGTCCCTGTGGCATCACCCTTTTACATCAAGAGGCAAGAATCATTCAGATGGATTCACAGTTACAATTTTCCAATTATTCAAAAACAAAAAAAATAAAATAAATTTCACAAGGGCGTCTTAAAGATGGAGGAGCTATTCATGACCCATCATTGCAGATCTTTAGGATATATGTTATATACCTGAAATCTTTGTCTAGGTGTACGTTACTGCACATCCAGCCAATCTCAATCTATTGCTTTGCTTCATCTGCTGCTATTTTTCATATCGAGCAAGTCTTTTTGTTTGAATGGAGACAATTGATTGTTAGCGCTCACGATGCCATCTGCAGCATACAACAGAAATCCACAGGTACAATAAGTAAACATACATACAAGGCAGATGCAGAAGATGTCTTTTTTGTTGAGCATATGTTTTTGGGCAGTATGGTTTGTCTGTTTCTATTAATATCATTCTAAATGTATTTAGAAAAAAATGGATTAGCATTAGGGCTGAAATAATATGGTATGAGACAAAGGATGTATAATGAGGTTAACAAACAAAAAATAATTTACAAGATTCCATTTTTCAAGGCTACTGAATATAAAAAGCTACAGATATATAATATATTTTAGTTTTGGCTTAGAAGTTTCACATATCCAAAATCTCAGTTTTAATTATCAAGAATTTTAGATTTATGGACTTTTGCACATACACATTTCTTTTGTATAAAAGTAACTATTTAAGCTGTACAATATAGAAAAAAATGCTATTTGTTCTGATTTGTTTGTTCTCCCAATTATATTTTAATTCCACTAACCAGCAGTTGTGCTGCAACATAAACAGGACCCCTGAAATTCCCCATAGAGTATGAGGGGAAACACACCAATACAAGTGTGACTTCTTATCGTGTTGTATCACGTTAATGTATTTGTCTCATGTGAGCATAGATATTGCGTTACTTAATCTATACATGTTCGCTGCTTTATTAGTTTGCATTTATTAGGGCACTGTTACATTATACGGTTGTCCTGCCACAATTTACTACAGTGCGGTAGAGACATTACTAATGTCTAATCTACTAATGTTTATATGCATATTTTGTGGCTTTTGTTGACACTGTTATACACTTATAAAACATTAGGAAAAGAGGGATATCAGGGTGATATTTAATAGACTGTAATGTTTCAACCTCCAATATGAAAAAGGGGAGAGTGGGGGTTGCAGTTTTGATTTTTCACAAGTGAAATGAGAATAAAGGGAAATATATATTTATGACCTTATGGGGTATGAAGAGAAAAGAGAGTAGGAGAAGTCTTAATTATAAGATAGGAACGAGAGAGCATAGGTTAGCGCTGAGTAGGGATTTAGCCAGATTTATCAGTTTTAACACAGAATAACTTAAGGCATTAATGTATATAAAATGGCAGTGTGTGAAACAATCCAAACAGATTGTATTTTTCAAACCAGTCCCAAATGCTCCGTGGCTGATTTATAAAAGCCGGTATAATGCCCTAATGTAATGGAATAAGAAAAAGAACAGACGTTGATACCACTAGTAATTGTAAATACAATTGAAAAAGTAAATGCAGTCAACTTAAGCAATTTATTATTTCATGGTAAATAAAATGTATTCAGTCTGCATTTTGTTCAGTGTTTTTTTTCAGACACAGTTCATTTACAATACGAAACACATGAGCAACCTAAATCTGATTTTTTTAAACCCACAATTGTATGATTGAATGCAAAAACTCATTATTTTATGAAGTTCAGTCTAATGATATCATTATTATTTTATTTAATATATATTTAATAATAATTGGGGGTACCTCCTGGTCACTATTGCCATGACAGTGGTTAAGTAAAGCCCAAATGAATTGGTATACCAGTATAATTATTGTTTCTTTGTTAATTAGTGCAATAATAATTTAATATATAGTTTGCACCATACCAACAAGGTTGGTTAGATGCATAATGCATAAAACAGGAAAGTAATTTTAGAATGATCTGCTTTGATATTAGGTGGGCAGGTGGAACAGTTAGCAAAATGTGTTGCACTCTACATTTTTGAAGTGACAAAAAAGGAAGCAGTACTTAACTTATCGAGAAAACTGTTGTGCCCTTATGCTGATGACTGTTCAGTATAATGTTATAATATGTGCATGCTGGTGGCATGTTATTATTTGACGTTCCTGTAGAGTAATAATGTAATAACAAGAAATATGAAAGGAGCAGTTTTGGGTTTTAACAGATACAAACATTTCAATTAATTACTCTGAGTTAGTATGAGGCGATGATGCCCAGCAGCCCACCAGGGATTTACCTGGTCTGCCAGATGTCCAGTACGGGCCTGCTCACCACCAATCCAGTGAGCTCCAGCGCTGACTTAGCAAACGTCACTGGGGTCTACTCAGGTTGATCACATGCCTCGGATTGCAGTCTCAATCAGGGACAATGTATTGCTCATGAAGTTTTCAGCAACTACTCGGCACCCCTCAGTTTCCTCCGCGAGGCCTCACGCTCCCAGCGCAGGACTTCTCCAAGGTATGTGAACTACAAAGGGGGAGGGTAGATCATGAAAAGGGGAGAAAAGGGGTTAAATAGTGAGAAGGGAGGGAGGGGGTAGATAGTGAGAAGGGACGGAGAGGTGGCAGATAGTGAGAAAGGGGGAGAGGGGGTAGATAGTGGAGGAGAGGGGGGAGATAATGAGAAGGGAGGGATAGGGAGTAGATAGTGAGAAGGGAGGGAGAGTGGGGTTGATAGTGAGAAAGGAGGGGGTAAAAAGTGAGAAGGGAGGGAGAGGGGGTAGATAGTGAGAAAGAGGGGAGAGGGGGAGACAGTGAGAAAGGAGGGGAGAGGTAGATAGTGAGAAATAGGGTAGTTAGAATATTGAAATAAAGAGTGAGAATGAGTGAGAGAATTAATGAATTAGTGTGTGGATGAATTGTGTGGATGAGTGAGAGAATTAAATAATTAATGTGTCGCTGAACTGTGTGAGTGAGTGAGGGAATTAAAGAATTAATGTGTGGATAAATTGTGTGACTGAGAGAGCATGAATTAATGTGTGGATAAATTGTCTGAATGAGTGAGAGTATGAATTAATGTGTGGATGAATTGTCTGAATGAGGGGAGAGTATCAATTAATGAGTGGATGCATTGTCTGAATGAGGGAGAGAATTAATGAATTTGTGATAATACATTAATGAATATGTGTAAATGATTTGTGTGAATGAGTGAGAGAATAAATGATTGTGTGAATGAATTATGTGAATGTAAGTGTGAATTAGTTAGTGACTGTAAAAGTGTTTGTGTGTATCACAGGTGTATAATTGATTTGTGGAAAGGCAAAGATGGCACAAGCAGGGTGTTTGAGCCTTGGGAACCAAGATGGCACAGGCAGGTTGTTTATGGGACAAAGTTGGCATAGGACGGACTGTTTGGGGACAAAGTTGACTCCTGCTGGGCTGTTTGGGGGCAAAGATGGCAAGTCCTATGTGTGTTATCAGGGTGCTGGTCAGGTTCTATGTGGGCAGTGTGGATGCCAGGGCTGGCTTTAGGTTGTGCAACCTGTGATCTATGCCTGTAATTTAGGGGGTTTATCTATACCTTTAATGGTTTAATGAGTTTTTATGCTGGACTTGTGTGTTCTGTTGATCTATAACTGCAATGCTATGTTTCTATACATTATGATTGTATACCTGCAAATATAAGGTTTGTATGTCTTATTCAGTTTATCTATACATGCAGGTGCTGTTTTATGTGTTGTTTGTTTGATCTATACCTATTATGGTACGGGAGTGGAGGGAGCGGTTTCATGCTAGGGAGTGTGGAGCGGGGCCCAGGGAAATGCTTGCGTAGGGTCCAATTTTTTCAATATAAAATGTATTGGCAGCAGGGTCTAATATTTATATTTATATATCGACAGCATGGTCTAATATTTATATATATATATTGCCAGCAGGGTCTAATATTTATATATATATTGGCAGCAGGGGCTAAAAGTAATATATATCGGCAGCAGGGGCTAATATTAATCTATATCGGCAGCAGGGGCTAATATTAATATATATTGGCAGCAGGGGCTAATATTAAAGAAACTGCCAGTTCAGCTGCTATTTTGAAATCATATTTCAATCATAGTCTTCAAAGACATAAGTACATATTATGTAGTTAAAAATGTATGTCTAACGCATATATATATGTGTGTGTGATCTCATGTGCTTCATAGTGTGTCCCTGAATGGCAGAAATAAAATGTGGTCACCCTAGGTCTACTGAGACTCCCTATGCGTATGCACAGAAATTGTGCTCATTGATTTTAATGGGAACACTTTCCTCTCACTGAATGGCTGCTTTAAGCAGCCAATCAGTGGCGAGTATCATCGGAAAACAAAAGAGATTATTGGGAAGCATCTCTGTAGCTATATCTATGCCTCAAAGGACCTTATTGTTTAGATGTTTATTTTAATTTTTTAAAAATGCATTTCAAAATACTCTTTTTGGTGAGGCTGACATTATACAGTCCCTTTAAGAAAGAAGTATTCTTTCTTGTGTTAGTTCAGCTATGATTGTGGGCCTTTATTGTTCTACAGTCACTTTAACGTTGCCTGCATTACACAAGTGATGCCTAATGGTTTGCTTCAGTTTGCATCCTGTCAGTCATTTTTAGTAAATAACCAACAAGTTGTAGCCGCTTTGTTATTAAGTGTAAGTAAATGGCAGGTCACATTACCTTTAATGTAACCTAACACTATAATAGGTATGGCTTCTTGAAGCATTTCTACATCATTTAGAATGATTGTAGTTTACGACAGAATTTCAAGCTGTGCAATCTGTCCGGTGTTGCTATGATTGGCTCCTGCTTGCCTGGTTTCCTCAAAGCATTCTTGGTTTAATTCCACTGCCATTCAATGTCTGCCGCCGACACCTCACACGGTACTTGCTTATTAACATTCTAGAATGTGCATTTTGCCCTTCTGGATCAACTCATAATGTCACCATTAAATGGGAAATAAGGTGCATAGACTATTGCATAAAAGCAGCAATAAAACACGTAATTAAAAGCTCTACTTTTCCTGAATTTTGACAGATCCCATTTACTGTCTGATATTATTGTGATATTATTTATTTATTTAAGCTTTTAGTCTACTGATTACTAGTAAATGTTTCCTTAACAACAAGTGATAGATAATATCTAATTTACCATTGCATGGTATGAATGTGAAATATTTAATCAAATATATACTTTAGTAGTGTTAGGGACCAGGAAAGCGGGAATATGACTGCTGGCCAAGGCCACAGTGTGGGCAAGCCAGCAAATCCCTCATTGGACTGGTTCTGCAGCGCTGTACAAAGGGTAGACAGGACATAACAATTAGTATATCACATAACAAGATGACATAGAGAAACAACAGGTGATGAAGGCCCTGTGCTGTTGTTAGGGACGGGCCAGTCACGCTAGCCTAACGATTGCAGGAAAGGGACAAGGAAAGGTGAGCTAAAGGAATATGGAAGGAAGGGTGTTTTCATAGGCCTCCTTAAAAAAGTGGGTCTAATGTGCTCATGGTGGATTGTAGAGGGGGGGAGACGGGTATGAGGGAGACCAGCTAAGTGTGAGTTACAATAATCGAGTCGAGACATAATGAGGTCATGGAGAAGAGCCTTGGTGGCCTCTTTTGCAAGCAATGTTTTTAAGATGAAGGCGGCAGTTTTAAGAGACAGACCGAATGCGGAGAGTGGATGATAGGTCTTTTGATCCATGTTTAAAATAAATTCTACTTTTGAAGATCTTAAAATGAGCCTCATATATTGTATGAGTAATTCAATGTTTGGCTTCCATGCATGGCAACAGCTCTAAACTGCAGAAACATTCGGTGATGGTGAACAGACACTAGATGTATTTATCAGGTATGTAAATAAAACACACATAGTTTGTGCAACTACCGCAATTTCTTCTCAGGGTGAGGAGAGTTTAGTAGAGGTACCTTTAAATTAAGTATTGTTGGTGGCAGCTGAAAATGAGACGTTCATCCCATCAGAATATTGAACGATAGCTGGGAGATGGTAAAAAAAAACTCACCACAATAAGGTTAATGGATTCTGAAAGATCAGATGTTGCCCTACTGTAGTTTTCTTAAATGGATAATAAAATGATACTTTTGTATGTACTTTTGTAGATTAGTGCTTAAAAGCAATATAAATCTATCAAACTCTGTTAATGTGCTCTTAAATGTACCATTGTTATTCATTTCAATGGATAATATTGCATTTTTTTCTATTTTGTGCCAAAAAAATAAATTCCACATACAAGCCTCCTACAAGGATATATGATTTAGTATGATTCAAATTCATACAGAGAAATTATTCTTCCATTTTTTTGCATTTATTTCTAATATATCCCTCCAAATATTACACTCAGAAGGGCGTCCTCAACAGAATGTTTCCCCGGTTAGAGCTGTTGCCATGCATGGCAGCCAAACTTGGAATTCCTCATACAACATCAGGCTCATTTTAAGATCTTCATCTGTGAATAATGTATATACAAATCCAATCCTAGAGAAACCCAGACTGTCCAGGGGAGCGATTCCACCCTGGGCCGGTCCATAATTCTTCTTGTCTGGCGAGCCAATATGCAGGAACTCTGCAGGATACTACGTGACTCAACAGTAAAAAAAGCCACCATTCATACTTCCCGAGAGCTGCCATAAAAAGAGCCCCAAGAAAACGAAAGGCAATGGAGGTGCGATGGAGTGGAGGTGTGAGGAAATTAGGATATTTTTAGTGAGTGCGTATGTGTTTGTGTCAGCGTGTATGTTAATTACCAAAGGGAAGAACAAGGGGCCTTCTCCTAATTTTGCATGAAATTAGTGAGGGACTATTTTAACCTCAGAAATCATTGAGCCTGAGCCTCGATTACAGCACAACTAGTATATCTTTTTTCACCGCACCCTAACCTTACAAAGGCTGCCTGAACAACAGGAGTCAGCAGCTTAGAGGACAGCTAACTCAATGGGGAGGAATAATCATGCATATGCTGAGAAAAGAAAGCTAAAATACCATCTCTTTAGTGTAAAAGATTAATATCCCTTTTTGGTGTCAGATTTCCAATTCTCTGCAACCACACTTAAGATTATTTGGTGTCGGATCGATGCAATTAATGCCATGAATCAACTTTACTATATAATTTCTTATTTCATCGTATAGAACCCATATAATTTAACTCTTTCAACAAAATTGGCAGAACACAGCAGTTTTTACTTTGGATATGTCTTCCAAAAATAGGAGATTGGAACGTTGCATTCTTTCAATGAACATAAAATTCTAACCCATAAAATTATACACAAAGAACAATATTTTTGGTTCATCACTATATGACACTGAAGTCTTTTGGCCTGTGTACATGGGAAGTTGACCAACATCCATTCTTTACACTGGGCATGACTGTCTTAATATAACACTATTGTACTAAATCTCGCTGGCTTTTTACTACTTTGGCATGTTGAAAGCTCCTCCAATTTAATATAAATTTAACTTTTATTTTATACATCTTGTAAAATTTCTGTTAAACTGAATTCTGATGCTTCACAGCTGATTGATGCTATTCAATCATGCCAATTCTATTGCTATTCCTATTCTGAATTGGCCCTAAATAGCAGTATCGTTGAACTCAATCTCAAACACAATGCAGAGTGGAATTATCACACTGGTATACAACAAACAACAAAGAAGACAGTGATCTGAATACATTTATAGATAATCCCTAGTGTTTTCTGTCCAGAATGTCAATTGTGATCATGCTTTGGGAGGCATAAGCCTGCCTCTGATAATCACTGTTCTCACACTGCATGATTATTTTATAGAGAGAAAAAGAGAATGGCAGCAACTAAAATAATCTGTTCAACATCTTCAAAACACAGAACAAAGGGGTTTTTTATTGCATTTTTATGTATTTTTAAGCATTGTTTTCCCCTCCAAATTGTGATTATACATTGATGGATCATGCTCTTGTGTTGCTTTATACCATTTCTCAAACATTACATTTCTTTGAATTCTGGGTGACATTTTATTCACTTGAATAGTCGCACACCGTGCATGTGTGCCTGCAGGAAGCAGAGGACTCCTGCCATGGGGTCTGGCAGGACCTGAAACCCTTTTTCACACATAGCATTTATACTACATTCCACATATATTTTACTTACAAAGCACCAGAAGACTCCCTAGTGCCACCTTTACACAAAACTGTAGGGGTAGAGAGACTGATAGACCAAGGGTAGTCTGAGGTTCTACAAGTTGGAGCAGTAGTATTTGGAAGATGGAGTAAAGGAGTAAAATGTGACTGGGGATGGTGGAGTGAGAAAAGCAAGACAAGTGGTTTTGATTTTGAAGCATGGAGACTCTTAGGGAGGAGATGGTAATGGGACAGTGATGGGAAACTTCCCTAATTTGGAGAATATGTTGATAAAAAAGAATGTCCAGTGCCACAAAGGTGGTGAAAACAGAAGATGGCTGAGGTTGCATGAAATGGCTGAGCTTGCATGAGTACCACAGGTACCTTTAGTAGCTGGGAGAAAATGCTGAGGAGCCAGCTGAGCTCCATACTGGAGTGCTAGGGCTCTGGACACTTGTGATGGCAGCTATGGTCCAATAAAGCCAGCAGTATGCTTCACTAGTAGGGATAAAGAGATAAGTCCCAGGCCCCTGACTTAGCTCCTTATGCCCCTAATTTCAAAAAAGAAGGCATGGTTGAGAGGGGTAACATTATGTTCCGTTGCGTGACCCCACTGCAGTAGCACAGCAGCTCGCACTGTATGTGTGCAAGCTACATTGAGGACAAGCTAAAGACAGGGTTGCGTGTGTCTAACTGAGTACATGTGCCTGTCTCGGTGTGTGTCTGGTTATGTTAGTGTGTATATTTGGAGACACTCGTGCAGGAAAGAACCAAACTACTTTGTATTAAGCATGTCAGGGCCTACCATGAGTGACCCCTGGTGATTTCTGACCAGAGCTAGACCCAGTTTAGTAAATACCCAGTAACAAATGTTATCAGGAATCAATCTATCACAGAAACCACATTATGGCTTCCATAGTTATGTATAGATATGAGTTCCATTTTACCCAGTGGGTAGGCCCACACTTATGACATTTTTTTCTTAACGGAAAAGAAACCTGAACCTTGACATACTTAATTTTATTTATCTGACGGTCAATGATGCATTTACTTTGGGCGCTGCCCTAAGCTTGACCTAGGGAGGTACCCCCAACTATCTCATCCACGGCTGCTAATATGACATCATATCTCAGAGCTCTATGTCTTTAAGGTGCGCAGTGGCTTTTACTATATGTTGTATGTCGGCTCTGCAAAATCCTCCATAGTCTAAATGGACCAGCTGAGGAAATCGAAGACCTCCCTTATTACCGGCCCATTGAGCAGCAGCACACCAAGAAATTTGCGTGGCTGTAAATTTGCCAATCACATTTTCCTGGCTCCAGGTGACTACTTTGTTTGCCCGAGAATCAGCTGTTTGACTAACAATATCCTTACTATACTATATTTTAAATAACTATGCATGTCCCTTTAACATTTAATATCCAATTAATAACATTGCTGTCAAGTGGAAAACAGCTAAAAACATGTGGTTTAATCCCTGAAATAATTTGTGCATATCAAACAGGGGGAATGAAGCTTTTTTCAGGGCGTTCTGTTTTCGGCAGGTTTTTAAGTAAAGGGGAAAAAAATCTTAAACGGGCGGATTAAAGCTATTATGTGCTGCTAAATCATGCAGTATATAAAATGTAAATGTGATACAATGAACATTCACTTATAATAACAATACAATCTCATGTTTTCGTGTCCCTTGACATTTCTAAAATTCATTTGGAAAAAGGGGGTATATAAATTACACAGATTAGTGATAAATCATGTATTTTTAATGAATATCAATAGATAAAACCCCAAGACACAACGAGCTATCTTATTTGATTAAACTGTGCTTAAGGCAACACCAACTTCCTGGCTTGGGAATAAGTGTGTAATGACTTTTTGAGCTTCATTTTAAAGCGCTTACTGATTTAACCCTTGCAAGGCCAGAGGGCTGGGGCCTACTATAGGTTTTGTCAGCATTGCAAACGTATGTGGCATTCAGTGGGTTAATGAACGCATCTCTAAAGTGATTAGGCTTTGAGAAAAATTATTAGGATTGTCTTCCATTTGGCCATAAAGCCAAATAAATAAATAATATCCCATAATAGCAACTGCTGTAAATGAGTATAATATTGTTGCACAATACCAGACTTTCTCGAGGATTCGCAAAATGTTTGGTTAAAAAGGAATTAAAGCTGATTTATGACCCTGAACCTTGTACGTTTGAAAACTAACTACACATGAGGGCGGAAAACGTTTTCATTAAGAATGAATTATCAGTTTGGCAAGATACTGCCAATTTGTATGGGTTTTTTTCTCCAATATTTCATACATAATTTTACATAAATTTACTATTTTACCTACCGTATATTCCGGCGTATAAGACGACTGGGCGTATAAGACGACCCCCCACTTTTAAGAAGATTTTCTGGGGTTAAAAAGTCGTCTTATACGCCGGTATATACAGTATTGTTTACTTATATAGACCTACAAACCTGCTGGTTCTGTTCCACCTACGCTGCTGAATGTACCACTTTTATATGTAAAACATAATGGATAAAATGGTAATAAAATATAAGAAAACTTAAACAAAAATAGGACCCCCATGGTATCAAAATGACATATTTAGGGGTACCTGCATAATAAAAACAAAATAAAATGTAAATAAATCTAGTGCTCCAGTAGAAGTATGCGATTACAATTTTTTGTTGGCAATAACTCAAACATTTAAAAAAAATAAAAATAATGCTGTGTATAAGGGTATTTCAGCCCTCCAAAGCATTGTGCGTGTGAGATACTGCTCTGTTCAGGGGATGAACTTAAAGTGACTATTAGCTCAGCAGTAACCCTAATCCTGTGAAAGAAATCCTGAACAAAATTAAGCAAAGTGTGTTTAAGAAAAATTCACCAACTTGTTACCCATTACTCTAATCGCTTAACCAACTTTCTCTCCTCTAATTCTCTCCTTGACCCTGTTCAGTCTGGTTTTAGACCCCTTCACTCTACTGAAACAGCTCTAACGAAAGACCTGCTCTGTGCCAAAGATCACTTCTCCCTGCTAATACTCCTGGATCTATCTGCTGCCTTTGATACTGTTAATCACCACCCCTCTTCTTGACTCACTTTCTTCTATAGATATACGAAATATAACCCATCCGGATGCTTAACAGCACTGAAGTGAAGATCTGTGTGAACAGACCGTGTACTCCCTTTTAGAAGTAGATCAATGAGTCCCCATCCGGTACTGCTTCTCAAATGGTGGACAGTTGAGTCCGCCTCTGGACAGTTCCGGCTCTGTTATGGACGCCACAAATTGTGGTGCCGCAAAAATATAAAGGGAGACAACATCTATAAACATAGATTTGGGTTTGGGCAATGGCCACTAAAATGGTGAACAGTTTGCAGGATAAAAGTTATCAGGAAGGACTAAGGGAACTCAGTATGTACGGCTTGGCAAAAGGAAGAGAAAGAGGAGATGTGATAGAAACATAGAAATACGTAAAAGGGATTTAACAAAGTACAAGACGAAAGCTTATGTCAAAGGAGAAGAAATGTTGGAACAAGTCATAATCTAAAACCAAAGGCTGAGATGTAATGTAACAACATTTTACTTTACTTAGTGGGTGCTAGATCAGCGTAACAACCTCCCACAAGAAGTGGTAGAGGTTAGAACAGTAAAGGAATTTAAATATGAAAGGTTTAACTCTTAAGAGCAGTACAAAAATGGGCCACCTAGGTTATCTTAAATTCTATGTAAGATGGTCAGTTTTTGAATTACTAGGAAGTCCAGAGCAGAGCTATGAAGTGACAACACATACTTCCACGCTCCCATACTATTTTGTCATGTGCTGATGCGATAAAGGATAAATCCTTTGAGGTCAGAAAAAAGATGATAAAGAAAATTAAGATGGAATAAAATCACTTAAATTCAAGTACTTTGCTTCACATCGTACTATTAAATACTCAGCCATCTTGACAATTACATTCATTTAAGCATTTCTCTCATTGACATGGCACTAATTGTGCACATTAGTCTTCTTCAAACTATTGCACGGAACCTAATTCCAAAACATAATACCTTCTGCTTCATCCATTTCATCTTTCTGTGTCACATCACCAAAAACATCAATCAGTCCTATATGTGTCATGCTGTCTTTTTTCAATGGCTTTTCATCTTGTGCATTGACTTCCTATTTAACCCCTGACAAGCCAGAATGTATGCAACACATGCAACAACAGAAATGTGCTACATCCTTCTGGTGCATCCAAGAGTTAACCGCATCCCTTTAATTTATAAGCAACATGGAATTATATTTTCAGAGACTAGGTGTTTTTGGATGCAATGTAAATGGCCTAATATTATGGTAAACTGAAATGTATAATCATGTCTTCAAGGTCTTTATGCAACTGCACAATGCATTCAAGCAATTGTATTGTACAGAAAATGTGAATGCCATCTCGTACATTAAGAAGTCTAAAGTTGATAGAAGAGGACATGTCAGTGCAGATGGATCTCCATAGGCTACTATGCCCATCTACTATACAGCCCAGTTAAATCACCCCTAGACAAAGTAGCTCTTGTAAATAACCCCAGCACTAAATAACGTACAGTATAACATGTACATGTATATAACATATAACATGTTATATACATATAACATATATAACATATATATATATATATATATATATATATATAACATATAACATGTATCAGTGTATATGTCACGGATGGTGCTAAGGGACTACATACTCTACTCCTATAGAGTACACTGACAGAAGCATCTGAATAGTGGTTAAGGCTTAATTATATGGCATTCAGATATCTTTATATTTAGAGATCAAGCTGAAAATAGGCATTCCTAATAGTCCTACCCTGATATATACTTTATGCTTATTGCAAATGACTCTACCAATTGAATTATTAAACATTTTGCAGCTGCCTGTCCCGTGCTACCAACTTGTGTTTGCTCTGAATTTGAAATTAAGCAATTTTTTTAACATTTAATAATACTAATCCTTTATTGCTCATGCAAAATATATTAATGGTACACAATATGAGATTGGCTGGCAACAGCAGCAAGAATCATTATTTAAACTAGTCTATAAAAACGCCTGGTAGGACTTGCATATCTGCTTCTTTTTTTATATACGCATTAAATATAGACAGTTTATATTTTTTTCCTCATTTGAATTCATTCTGAACTTTTACCTAAGGAAGTTAGTTTCTATGTTCTGCTTTTGTTTAGCACTCTTTTCAATCCATGCCCAGGGAATGCGAAAGGTGGCATTTTTACGTTACCATCAACAATGTCCATTATAGATCAGCCTAAGATAATAAGAAAAAGCTAGACAGATTTCTATTAAGGACACATGGGTAGCGTCCCCTAGTTCTGCTTCGGCTCTATCTGTCCTATCGTTCCAATGACATCACAATGTTTAGTTACAATATGAAATGAAATGAGAAAAAAAAAACGACATTGTATAAATAGTACTCCAATGAACCCAGTCTTAGAATTTCAGAATTGTGGATAAAACCAAATATATACAAATAAAATGCGGAGACATTCATAGATGGGTCTGGACCATAGCAGATAAGCGAGCAGTGGAACAAGCCTAAGAATAGATAATTGTAGCTATACAAATATGGACAGAAATCCACACAATAGCCCTTTTATGGTTACAAATCATCCATCCTTGTTAGTATTTGAGGGGATAGGGAACTCATTACAAAGTAACATACAGATTGAGCGTACTGTGCAGATAAGTAAAGTATCATCAAGTTGTTGCTCATTGTCCCAAAATAGTCAATTCAGACAGCACCTAATTACATTCAGAGTTAAATATAATGCAGAATATTAATATTTAATCTTGATTTATTCCCCTGTCATTGTTATTCAGATTTGTGGTTTTGTCTGCAAGGTGGAAAGCAGTGGATGATTCAATCTATGTTTGCTCTAAAGGAAACATATTTCTTTGGAAGCTAAGATTTGCATTATCGAGATAACACAAATATGATGTACTTCCATTAATACTTCTGTAGAATGCTCAGCGTGTAATGGGCCATTTAAAACAAAAGAATAAGATAAACAGTATTCAGGGGGTATACATTGTCTCTAGGTCAAATAAAATAACATTATTAATTAACTTGTGTGAAAAATAAATGTTTTTGTTTAAACTATGATCATATCTGAGTATTATAATTTAATATGTGTTGTCCTTCTAGCCAATAAATTACAGCACGGAGAGGGCATGCATGTTCGTAGCTAGTAGCCTTCCAAATCACCCTGTTGCTACATAATGGGATCACGCAGTTAAACTGTGTAGGCAACATGGCTTAGATGACCTCACCAGCCATTTGAGGCCTGGAAAAAATGGCCTTAACATGGCCCATGGACCATACAATAGAGTTGTGTAGGCCATGCAGCGTGGCAACAAAGAACCCAAGTTTACAAGTACCAAAATAGGTGTTGTCCCTTCTTGAGGAACTATGCCTTCACAGATTGGAAAAAATGACTAGCTACATTTCTCAGTTTTGGAAAGTTTGTTGTACGTTGATTAATTCAGTATAATGGTTTATTAGAATAAATACAATATACATTTTCCTACTGTAGGCCCTGTTTTACAACAACGTATCAGATTAGCATATCATCACTACACCTTCTTCCCAAAATGGTTGACAAAGAATAGGGGTTTAAAAGAAAATGACTTGAGATATCGGGAAATAACATTAACTAGTGAAAAGGTTTGCTTCTCAATTACCAGTGTATTTTGCTTTGGCACTTGATTAGAATTCACAAACTAGAAAGTCCGTCGTCTTGCCGAGACCAACCCCTCCTCCATATAATCAAATGATTGTTGTAGATATTGTTCAACTACAATTTAAGATAATGGCCTGGAATTGTGGTAACAAATACAATGTAAGTGGTAATACGTGAACCACAGTTGGCCATTTCTTCCTTTACTTCTGTAAATGTTAACCATTATGCCGCATAATGTTAATGTAATTTCATCTAACGATGGTTTTCATTATAGGCCAATAAAAAGTATTACTGTTTGCAGAGCCTGCAGACATAGTAAGCACTTCAGAATGACTCTTCTTAACACCTTCTCCTTACAGGTCTTTTTAACCGAGCTGCATCCGATAATCAGAAGGTAACACTAAAAGGAATATTCCTACATAATGACTCAAAGAGAATAGGTGGCAATTTTAAACACTACTTTTATTCATTAATCTCCAACCGCTAAAGACAAACAAAAAGTAAAATTAACGTGACTGCAAACTAAGCACTTGTATCCCGTGGTGATCTCCTCGTCCTGCTGGGAGAGAATGAGCTGATCAAAGGAGGAAGCCTGATTGAAAGCCGCAAAATCAGCTTGGCTTCACTAAACTCACAGTTACTTTCTATTACTAAACCTGTTCAAGAAGCAGGTGAATCACTTAATTAATCTTGCCTACAATTTAATGTGTAATGGGGAACCAGCCTACCAATTTGCTGTAATTCTGCTAAGATTTAGAAACCAGCTACAAGACAGTATTTAAAGAGAGTTTACCTACTGAGGTGGATAGATATACATTAGGAGATACAAACGTATCTTATTAGTCTTCCTAAACCTTGAACATCAACAGCTGATTGTCCAGAACAATTTCTAAGGCATGTTCACTTGTTAAAGAGAAAATGATGCAACTTTCTCCCATATGGAAAGATTTTTTTGCTTTCACATATATATATATATATATATGTATAAAAATGCTCTTGTGGATCAGAGAAAGAAGCTACTATACGTTTGCTTCAATGTGCCTTCTTGCCTGGATATGAACATTTAGTTGGGAATCAGTGGCAGGTTCAGCCCAGTTCCTTTTTTAATGAATAATTAAGTAGCTTGGCCTTGTTACCATATTGGAGTTATGACTTTTTGGCCGCAAGTCTTCCATGAAGACCACTTCTGACTAGACTTTTTGGGACAGGAGATGGATGTACTTGGGTCACACTATTATCTGCCAATGCTGAACTGATGTCACTGCTGGACATCTTCCGATTGTGAAAGAAAGTAAACATGATGCAACATGGCCAACCACCGAGTCTAAGGTCCTCAACATTGCCCGAGTCTTCAAAAGCTTTCACAGAACATCTGGAAACCCCTGTCTGCCTTAAAATTTCTGCCTGAGAGAAACCTTGCTGATGCAGTATAACTACCTTGTGTCTGGTTGCTGTGCTCAGTTTTGCCATAGTGTATGACTTTTGACATTAAACTGTTTTCAGCAACTTCACCTTGTTAGTGAGTATGGCTGTTCCTCACCCAGTTTTATTCCTCCTATACAGTTGTTTCTGTTTTAGATTATGATTGTGTTTCATCCTACATACTTAATTGACGATCATTAGCATAATCGTTTAATCATACACCTATTAGCCTACAAAATCCCTGTGCAAGTGTACCTAAAATAATTGATGCTGCTTTGAAGGCAAAGGGTGGTCACCAAATATAGATTTGATTTAGATATTTGTTAAATGATAAAAAATGATCTATTAACATGTATATTTGTGAAACCATTCTTTTTTTTTTACAGCATTTTCCATACCTGCCTAAAACTTTTGCACAGTTCTGTATATAATTTTTCAGGGAAAGTCATCCTATTCATGGATACCGAGTTTAATCCCTTATGCTAAAGGAGTAGAGCAATTTTAGTGTTCAACAGCTATTTTCCTCTTTCTCATTTAGTGAACACACATAAAATTATATTTATTTTCTTTTTTAAACCATTTTTATGTAAGATTTTTTTTTAAACAATATATAAATATATATACCGTATTGGCTCGGATATAGGCCGCCCCCGTATATAGGCCGCACCCTAAAAGTTTGGTGCTTTTTTAAAGAAAAAGTTTTTTTTCTTTAAAAAAGCACCAAAAAAACATGCTGCCACTCTGTCCCCCCCGAGATATGCTGCCACTGTCCCCCCCCGAGATATGCTGCCACTGCCCCCCCGAGATATGCTGCCACTGTCCCCCCCGAGATATGCTGCCACTGTCCCCCCCCCCGAGATATGCTGCCACTGTCCTCCCTCCCCGAGATACGCGACCACTGTCCTCCCTCCCCGAGATATGCTACCACTGTCCTCCTCTGCCCCCCCCCAGACTTACCGGAGCAGACTCCCAGGTGTCTTGCGGGGCCGGCGGGGGACATCTACGCAATACAACTTCCGGTGCCGGCACTGGATGTGCCGGAACCGGAAGTTGCATACGCGTATTGCGTAGATGTCCTCCGCAGGCCCCGCAAGACACCCGGGAGTCTGCTCCGATAAGTCCGGGGGGGAGACTTACGCTTAGACAACCTCCCGTGCCGGCACCCCCCCCCCGTGGGAAGTGCTGGCAGGGGAGGCTGTCTGAGCGTATCGGGGAGTAGGATGCAGGTCCCCTGCACCGCTGCGGGGGATCTGTATCCTAACCCCGCTGCCTGCCCGGGTGTCGGGCGCTAGACCCCGAATATAGGCCGCACCCCCACTTTAAGTACCGTATTGGCTCGGATATAGGCCGCCCCCGTATATAGGCCGCACCCTAAAAGTTTGGTGCTTTTTTAAAGAAAAAGTTTTTTTCTTTAAAAAAGCACCAAAAAAACATGCTGCCACTCTGCCCCCCCCCCGGAGATATGCTACCACTGTCCTCCCTCCCCGAGATCCACTGCCACTGTCCTCCCTCCCCGAGATCCACTGCCACTGACCTCCCTCCCCGAGATCCGCTGCCACTGTCCTCCCTCCCCGAGATCCGCTGCCACTGTCCTCCCTCCCTGAGATCCGCTGCCACTGCCCTCCCTCCCCGAGATCCGCTGCCACTGCCCTCCCTCCCCGAGATCCGCTGCCACTGCCCTCCCTCCCCGAGATCCGCTGCCACTGCCCCCCCCTCCCCAACTTACCGGAGCAGACTCCCGGGTGTCTTGCGGGGTCGGCGGGGGACATCTACGCAATACAACTTCCGGTGTCGGCACCGGAAGTTGTATTGCGTAGATGTCCCCCGCCGACCCCGCAAGACACCCGGGAGTACCGGTAAGTCCGGGGGGGTGCAGAGGTAAAACGCATCCGCACGATGCGCTTAGACAACCTCCCGTGCCGGCACCCCCCCCCCCCCCCGTGGGAAGTGCTGGCAGGGGAGGCTGTCTGAGCGTATCAGACAGTAGGATACAGGTCCCCTGCACCGCTGCGGGGGATCTGTATCCTAACCCCGCTGCCTGCCCGGCGCCCGGGACTGCATGTCCCGGGCGTCGGGCGCTAGACCCCGAATATAGGCCGCACCCCCACTTTAAAGTCTTAAAGTGGGGGAAAAAAGTGCGGCCTATATTCGAGCCAATACGGTATTTAAAAAAAAAAGTGCGGCCTATATTCGAGCCAATACGATATATATATATATATATATATATATATATATATATATATGCACTTTGTAAATGTATCCAGTATATGTAGTCGTGCATACATCTATATGGCACACAGGTAGTCAGAAATAGACAACATACTGCATGGTAGGCACAAATAAGATGAGTTTTAGCTGCATAAATGTATGCCACCCTTTTTCTTAAAAAATTACAGTATGTAAATATATTCGTGTTTTATTTATATTATTATTTGTTTAAGAAGAGGGGGAATTTGACAGGTGGGAGTCACTTGGCTGTTGACAATGCCTGATCCCTGCACCAGAGCAGGGATCAGACAATTGTTTCTGTAAGCAGACATGCTTATCTAACAACAGATCAGCTGTTTCAGGGCAGCAATTTATCTGGGCTGGTCTGCAAGATGTAAAAATTATATGTGTCCCAGAAAACATTGCTGATATGGTCACCCTATATGAGGGTCGACTGACAACATGTTGGCCACAGCATATCGCATTCTGTGCATGTTCCATGGTTGGTGTCACACGTTATGTTCCACCTTTTAATGCCCTCTCCCGTCTCTCTTAGGTATGCATAATACCCAACTCATTCCCTGCACCTACAGACCTGCCAGCAGTCCTAACCTCCAGGCCGCTGACAGGGGCAGCCAACTGCCATGTCCTATACCCAGCTGTCGGGACTCTGTTGTAAAATTTGATCTGCTGACAGCTATGGGGTATATATCATTTTCCAACATACCCTTTGTTCTGAAACCAACTCCATTTGGTTTATTTCTACATTGGTGTCAATTTTTTCTAGGTTCTCATAATGATGTTGATAAGAGCGTAACAAAGCTAGAAGGCAATAAAACCCAAATAAGAATTCGTATAAAATGCAACAATGTATAGATAGATAGATAGATAGATAGATAGATAGATAGATAGATAGATAGATAGATAGATAGATAGTGAAAATGTTTCGCCCTTCCTCTTATGGGGGACACCTCTCTTGAGCCGAAAGCCTCCCAGGAGCCCTTGAGTAAATCTGAAGAACCTTCAGAGACCTTCAAAAATTCACACACAAAGTGTTCATTCTCAGTCACTTCTCAATTTATTCATTGTTGTGAGCAGGTTTAAATACTGTTTCAGGGAGGCTGCTACAATACCATTGACAAAGCAAAATGTAACACGTAGCATATAGTGGGTACAACTAATCTACACCAAATATAGAATAAGGTCACAGTTCCTTTTTACACAAGAGTAGATATCCTCATAGCATACGTACAACCATATGTTATCTCGTTACTCAAGGATGAGAAAGAAATCATTAACAAAAACAAGTGTCTATAACAAGATGTATATTTAATATAAAATGGTGTTCATCTGAATTCCATATTTACAGATAGATAGACAGACAGACAGACAGACAGACAGACAGACAGATAGATAGATAGATAGACAGACAGACAGACAGACAGATAGATAGATAGATAGATAGATAGATAGATAGATAGATAGATAGGGTCAATCTTCTTTAGGACCTATAAGGCTATATTCAGTTTCCTTATTTGTTACCGTACACGGCACAGCGGGGCTGTTGCGTTTATCTAGTTATGACACTAGGTGGCGCTAGAGTACCGCTAGAATGCTCTCAGCATGATTGCCTATGGCCCCGCCTCTGAGTTTAGGCGCTGGGAATGCTGGGAATCATTTGGATCTACCGGTGATTGTGGCGGCGGAGGCCGCCATGTTGGGCGCGTTTTGATGTTATAAATGAGAAGCGTTGGCCTGCTTGGCGACGTATTGGATGGTCACTTTGCCGTCTCGTTTTTGGGACCTGGACGATTCGGAAACGATTTGTTGAGTCCGTCTGAGGTTTTTTGAGCTGAAGCCGTGAGCCATGCGAGAGATGTTTTCGTGAGTTAACTTCCATAGCTGTGTTTCCTCTCAGATGTCTTAGCGAGCGCATTTACTGCTGTAGTAACCCGAGTCGACCCCTTTCTAAAGCTGTTTGTGCTTAAAACCTCGGAGAGCTATCAAAACAACTGCTTTAGTGACTTTCGCAACTTGGCTTTCACCTCACGTGACCCCGCCAGGTGGCTTCTGACACATGTACCTCTGCTTTAAGTCTCGGTTTCTCAGATACCTTATGTGTTTTAAGGCTGGATTTTGTCGTGAGATTTATTTTATATATGCTCTTGTTGGATGGCCCCAGCGGCACCCCGCCGTCGCAGTTGGGATGTGACCCGGAAGTTGGGTTGCATGCCGGCCCTTTCATTTTGATGAAGCAAGGTGCATATTAAGTCGGTAAAGTGTGTGCTTCTGACGCTTAAATGCCAAGTGAATGGAGAGCATACTGTAGATCGTTATCGTCTGCAGTCTGCCTTCTTTCATTAGCAAACCCTCTGCAGCAGTTTTGCCACAAAATGGCTATTAGTGTCTGTCCCAAAGCCTCTTGGCAAGGTTGATTCCTTTCAGTCGGTCATCATTTAGTAAAGTGATGCAGGATTGCACAATGTGTTGTCCTGGTGTATTTAAATGTTCCATTGGTTGCTATGGCGATGGGAAAACCAGTTAATTACCCACATACCTCCTTGGGTTTTAATGCCTTTTATATAACCAGTAATTGTTTGCAGGTTAATACATAAACTCCCTTTTCTATTACAAATGTAAAAGTAAAACTGACCTTTACACCATGACCCTTAAAGGAACCGTCTACTGGCCCAGATTCGCCAAGGATGAAGGCACGTTAAAGTACGGATGTTAAAAATGTGGCCTCGTTAGGACAGTGCCGCGCAGAGATCTGGCTTCCCCTGTCACCAAGTGCCAGGATCACAGGTGCTGGTACACATTCACTGTCGGAAAGCCATTCCCTTTGGCGTATAAGAGCTGAAGATGACTATATGGGCTATATTGGGCATATAAGGGCTGAAGAGAGCAATAGAGACCCAGGAGGGTCTGTCAATCCAGGCTTGATGGGATCTGCCCCACGTCTTCGTCAGGCATTCAGATCCACGCAGCCTGCCTCCTGGTCACAGTGCATGTGATGGCTGGAGTTTACTTTTAAAATTGCACAATCTCCTGTAGTTAATTTGCCTAAACAGTTACATGGGAACTGCATATTAGTGCTGCTCTGTTCTGCAACCAACACAAATCTTTCTGCAAAGACAACCTTTAATAAAAAGTTTGCTTTGAGGCTTGAGTGTTGTGGCTGGTGTTATTGGCTGTCATAGAGAACATGAGTCCACATTAAACGGCTTTGATCCCAAACAAATCAGAGCTTTGACCTGAAACTTTTTGCTTTTTTGTGGACCTTGTATGCTTTTCTCTACACTCTAGTGTGATCCGTGATTATTATATTCCTGCGTGACACGTTTGAGGAGCATTTCGAACGCGTCCTTTAGTTGGTAGTATGCTCTTTTAAGAAACCTGTGTGAAAAGATATATAACTGGATTTGGCAGAACAGGTGAGGTAACGTTCATCTTCTTTACTTTACAGGAGTGGCGTGCCAGATGTCCAGCCCCAGAAACATTATGGCATCACCTCAGCGATTAGTTGGGCTGGCCCCAAAGATATTGATCATATTTACACCCAGAAGCTCATAGAGGCCATGAGACCCTTTGGTGTGTTTGAAGATGATGAGGAACTCAGTCATAGGTTGGTGCCTTCTCTTACCTGTTTGTTTTTAGTGTCTCATTGTTCGTGCTTCTACTCTCATGCCACTGTTTTTACCAGATGAGGGAGTGGTATATTTCTCACTCTGCATACACATTCTACATCTTACCAATGATTAAACTAATGCTTCACCTTTTCCTATCCTATGCCAATTACCAAAGTAAGACTCTTATAAGCAGGACCCTGTGCCAGTTCTCTTCTCTGGTTGTGGAATTGTTTGAATACTGATGATCTCCCTGTTTTTCCCCCATAGGCTAGTTGTGTTGGGTAAACTGAACAATATGGTGAAAGAATGGATTGCAGAACTTGGAGAATGCAAGGTTGGTGCACTGTTAATGTGCCGAAGCATTTCATTTTCTGTGGTAGCTTCCTATGGTTTCCTTGAACACTTTGAAATCAGAGGCATGTGTTGTCAATACAGCAATAAACCTAGATGATAAAAACCTAGATAATAACCTTGACTGACAGCTGGTGTCTCGGTATCTTCATGATCATGTCAAGTAGTCTTTCCAGTAAAGCAATCTGATTTTAGTGAATCCTGAGCAGGGTTTTTTTGTTTTGTTTTTTGCTGCCAGAAAAAAAAATTTGTTCTTTCTGTCACATAAGGCTGGTGTCTGTGCTTTTGCATGTGCAGGTAATAAGGGTGCATTCATGTGCCTCCAGTAACTTTCCCTTTATGTCTAGCCACGCAGCAGTGATCTGTTTTTGTCGTCGGCACATCAGCCTGATGGTCATCTTTATTTATTGATACTATGTCACACCATCCTACACTGTAGTGCTGTACAATGTGCAAGAGTGACAGAACATGTTGTTTGTCTCACAACTCAAAGTTAAATTAATAACTTATGTGTCATATGTTGAATTTAGTGAAAGTGTTTAAACTGTTATATATATATATATATGTATGTATGTATATACATGTATGTATGTGTGTATGTCTTGATAAACTCCTGTATGCTGTATTATGTAACATATGGGACCTTGTGTGCTATATATATATATTTTTTTTTTTTTGTTAGAGTCTTCCTCCTACAATCATATCAGCAGCCGGTGGCAAAATCTTCACATTTGGCTCCTACAGGCTTGGGGTGCACACAAAAGGTTTGACATTGACCTTCCTTTGTTCTGTATTGTGTAGTTTCTGGTATTGTGCAGGTTGACACTAACAGGAGTTTCTTTACTAGGAGCCGATATCGACGCATTGTGTGTTGCACCGCGACATGTTGAACGCGCTGATTTTTTTCAGTCCTTTGCCGAGAAGTTAAAGCATCAAGAGGGCATTAAAAATTTAAGGGTATGTTTTATGGGTTTTGTTGTGCTGATCGTTAAGGTAGTTCTGAAGACAGAAATTAGTAGTTTGGTAATACTCCAGTTACACAAATTAAACTTTTTATGAACAATATGTTTACTACATTGTAAAATGGGAGTAATATGAAAACTAAAAAAAAAAAAAAAAAAAAAAAAAGGGTAGATTTACAACCTTGGCTGTATTGTATTAAAATGTTTTGGGTTTTTTTGTCTGCAAACACGTGGTTTAGTGCAGGACCAACGGCCCACACCTAGCTGTTGGGTGCCAGAGCCTTCTGTCAGCAATAGCCAGCATTACACCTAGTGCAGTCATTCTGGGAGATTGTTGGTGTTCACAGGATAGTATGGGCATTCAAACACTGGCACTGCAGGAATGAAGATCCTGCTTTGACCATGCGCCACTCATTGCACATACTGCGATCAGCAAAAAGGGGTGGAAAAGGATCTCCCTTAAACAAATCATTAAAAATGTATATAATGACCTCTGATGTCAACATGTTCCTCTTGGTACTCTCTCGTAACAAGATCTCTGAAGTCTGCAAACACCTTAAGCCATAGCACTGTCCTGTGAGAGCAGTGCAAAAATGTCACACGTAATAGTGGTGGAAGTTGTGTAGGCATGGTTCAGTGAAGACGCCCAGCAATCTATATAGTGTATGTAGGAACGATTCCCAGTCCGATTGGAGTAACCCATATACATCTAAACATAATTTAGCATTAAAACAACATCAAGGCTTAAAACTGGTTAGTTCTCAAATGAAGAATTGCCTTTTGCTATTGGCATACATTAAGTACTCCTGATCTATATTTGTAAACTGATTTTTATCTTTTCCTTCTTTAGGCTGTGGAAGATGCCTTTGTTCCAGTTATTAAATTTGAATTCCTTAATATTGAGGTTTGTTTCACAGTATAAGGCCAAAGTGCATTATGTTCTCATTCATTTGCTGGTGTTAAAGTGGGTTTGATTTTAATTTGCTCTGTGTATATATTTGTATATCATTTTACAAATTGTGATGCACATTGTCTATTTTACGTAATTTTCATTTTGAAAAGAAACTTAACTAGGGCGTTAACTGTATTAGTTCGGTGCTCTTATTTTTTTTTGTGGTTTCATTTTTTATTTTTTAGATCGATTTAGTGTTTGCCAGACTGCCTTTACAGTGCATCCCAGACAATTTGGATTTACGTGATGATTCGGGTTTAAAAAACTTGGATATAAGATGTATAAGGAGCTTAAATGGTAATGTCTATCGTCATTTTGTGCATGCTTGGCGTTGCTTACGTGGAGCCCTATCATTTATTTATTTTTTGTTAAATATGGTTACAGGATGCAGAGTCACAGATGAAATTCTCCATTTAGTACCCAACAAAGAAAATTTCAGGTTAACCCTCAGAGCTATAAAACTGTGGGCAAAAAGTGAGTTCACTTAAATTACTTGACAAAAATGTATTTCCTTCATCTTTTAAGTTCTCAGCATTTTTTTTTCTTTCCAATTCCTAAAGGGCGTGGGATTTACTCAAATGTGTTGGGATTTCTTGGAGGGGTGTCTTGGGCCATGCTGGTTGCCAGGACATGTCAGTTGTACCCAAATGCTGTGCCATCTACACTTGTGCACAAGTTCTTCTTGGTATTTTCAAAATGGTGAGTTGAGTATAGCATTCACTAAAGAAACACTTATTATTGGTCTCATTTCTGTAACGCTCTCGTGCTCACTGCTGGTTTTGTTTGATCTAGGGAATGGCCTAATCCTGTGTTGCTAAAACAGCCAGAAGAGAGTAATCTGAATTTACCGGTGTGGGATCCAAGGGTATGTATCAAAGCATATGCATTTTTTTTTCTTCAAACTTTATGCCATATTTTACATAAACCTCAATATTCTTTCAGGTGAACCCAGCTGACCGCTATCACTTAATGCCAATAATAACTCCTGCATATCCTCAACAAAACTCCACGTACAATGCTTCTACATCAACACGTGCAATTATGGTAGAGGAGTTTAAGCAAGGTAATCCCAAAGTTCCAGTGATTAGATGCAAATGCATAATAATGTTATGCTACCAATTTACTAATGCATTATAGGAACAAAACATATTTTTAGAAAATACCATTTTTGTAAATTGTAGTTTGATATTTTATGAAAGAGAAAATGAGAGTAATTGCACCATATACAGAAGTCGGAAAACCTAAAGTAAACACTTGGCTATAATATACAGGTAAAACTTTGCACAATTATGTAGGGAAAAATGAATTCCTTATGTGGCACCCACCACAATTGGGTCACTGGCTGATTGGTGAGACTGCAGTTACCGTAATCATTGTGCAGATAACCATTTGCTAGGTTGAAAAGAAAACATTAATTTTTATTTTATAACACCACTTGTAAGGGACAATTGATTGGTGAATCAATATCCAATGATTTTTTTTTTACTTTATGATCTGTGTGACCTCTGGGATTTAAAGGAGTACCTTTTAACAGTACAATATACAATTTCAGTTAATGTGATGCATTCTTAGCTCTGTTAGGCTAGGTTTCCACTTGGGTTTTTGTCCGGCGTTTTTTTCTTGATGAAAAACGCCAGGAAAACTGCCAAGAAAACTGCCGCTGCATTTACCTGCGTTTTGGCGTTTTTTCTGCAGTTTTTTTCTGGCGTTTTAGCCTTTCTGTGGAAATTGCTTTTTTTGACCTTAGGCAGTTTTTCCAGCCTTTACAAGTTAGACGTTTCACCCAGCTAAAAGGGATTAGGATAAATGGCAAGTATCTGCCCTCTCCTGATGTCATTTACTTGGTAGACCCTTTTGTCTCTTTTCTGTGGTTTGTAAGGCATGCTTTATTCTGAATGTCTGCTCCTCTGGGAAGATTGGCCCCAAATGATGGTGCAAATTGTTTGCTGTTGCTTTTGGCACGCAGGATCCAGTCGCGTATGTTTGTTTGTAATGGCATGTTTGTTCCAAATGGTGTAAAATTCAATATGAACCAGTCCAGGACTTTGTTTTGTGTGAAACTGTTTGTTTTCAGCCTATTTCTCGTAGGACACACAGATACTGGGTCCATCCTCTGCATTGTAACTGTGGAAAAAACGCCATCAAAAACGCCAAGACAATAAACCCACATGGCTTTTTCATGGCGTTTTTTCTCTCCCATAGACTTCTATTGGAGGAAAAACGCCAAGATTTCTTGCAAAAAACGCCAGTGTCAACATGCTGCGATTTTGAAAAACTGCCACAGAGCCCAAAAAAGCAGAAAAAAGCCAAAGAGGACTGAAAAAACGCCAGACAGAAAAACGCCAAGTGGAAATGGCATTTTGCGATTTCCTATTGAATTACAGCTAACATCTGGCTGCAGCCGTTTTTCACAAAAAAAACGCCAGGTGGCGCTATTGGCGTTTTTATAGGCGTTTTTAGCAAAAAAAAACCAAGTGGAAACCTAGCTTTATAGTGGAAACCCCAGTCAAGATCACAGGTTGAAATCTGTGTGTTAAATGGAGATGCTTTTTGTATATTGTTGGACTTGAGGTTTGACTTGATTTCCTGAACTTAAGTACTGGAGCTGGTTGAATTTTACTTTCAGATCTTTAAAAGGCATATTTACAAGTGGAATAAATCTTAAGTATCACCGTTTGTAATGTTTCATCCGTTATGTTTAAAGGTCTGACAGTCACTGATGAAATTCTTCTTGGAAAGGCAGATTGGTCAAAACTTTTTGAACCTCCAAACTTTTTTCAGAAATACAAGTAAGTAATTGTAATGGATTTAAGGCTTTTGACCGGCTACCCTATTTTCTGAATTTTTAATTATTAACCCCTATGGAGTATTAACAATAAAATTAACATGGTTCTAGTTGTCTGGTTAGGGTTGATACATAAGATAATACTAGGGTTTTGGTATTCAGAAGTAATATTTTGATAAAAAAAAAAAAGATGTTAACGTGCAAAAATATATTCTCTTTCAGGCATTATATTGTCTTAACTGCAAGCGCATGTACAGAAGAGCATCACCTCGAATGGTATGTTTGCTAACTTGAAACCCGTTAGTAGCTTTAACTTTAAATTATGGGACTGTTATGTGTCCGCGTTGCAGTTCGCTGTCTGAATGCAAGTCGATTGGTTCTTATTGATCAATCACGCATCTGTCTAAAAGTTGAAGGTCTGATGTTTTGAATCTTCAATACGGAATTAGTTCTGTTACTTTGTACGTGTTGCATTACAGCTGTTTACCTAGGCTACATGTAATCAACAAAGTGCCATAAATGCATTGATATTTTGCTTTTTAGGGTTGGCTTGGTTGAATCTAAAATTCGAGTGCTTGTTGGGAACTTGGAAAGAAATGAGTTCATTACACTTGCCCATATAAACCCTCAGTCTTTCCCTGGGAATAAAGAGCTTTGCAAAGAGTAAGTTTGTTTTTTAATGTCTGAGTTTTCTTAAAGCATTAGGAAATGGGTACTAATTGTTTTCTGGTTCTTGAAGTAGGCGGTGCTTGCAAGACCTTATCTCTGCTTACTGGAGTTTCAGTTTAAGGGATTTTTGACATTTGTTCTATTAACAGGCATCGGTAGAATTGCTTCCTGAGTTTGTCCTCCACTTAGTGATTTTTTTTTTTTTTTTTTTTTTTTTTTTTTTTTTTTCTCCGCTGCTCAGGTTTTCACAGCACTGAATTGTGACTGCCAGATTACTTATATTTTGAGGCTGATAATGGTGTGCTAATTTCTCCATTTTGATATAACAATGTATATGTTTAACACCTAGTCAGTCTTTTTAAACGGCAAGCTTGCTTTTGGCAAAACCAACCCTAGACAAGCAATGCCATGATGTGATATCACATTGCAGTTTTAATTAGAAGCAAGACAAATGGCAAATATAATCTGACTGCTTGTTTAGCAGGTTATCTGTGAGGCAAGGTTCTGTTTTTTTTTTCCCTTTTCTTAATGTTTTTTGGTGTCTTTTTCCAGTAATGAATATATGTCAATGTGGTTCCTTGGAATTCATTTTAAGAAGGTGGAGAACGCTGAAAGTGTTAATATTGATTTAACCCATGATATACAGTCATTCACTGACACAGGTGAGTTGTCTATCTAATTTTGCCAATAGCAAGAGGGAGCAAACTTATTCATAGTGATCTTGGCTTCGTTATGCTTATAGGTTAATAAGTGATGCCATTTATGTTCAACATTTGTATTTTACTTTGAAGGTAATTGAGTGTTTTGCCTTTTAGCGTAAGCTTTTACTGAGCTGTTCTGTTTCAGCGATCCCATACTGCTTGAGTTGCCCAAGTATTTCTTATCATAGGGATGCGTTACACATGGCTAGTTTTGCCCTTCTTGCTGCTATAGACTCTTCGTAATGCGCAGTGAAGATGGTTAGCTAGAGCCACAAAGTATATGCGTTTTAGTTTTTCATGTGTTTATTGAATTTGTATGTTTTTTATGCTTGTAAGGAATTTAATGCACAATTTTGATGATTTGCCTATGAATTCTAGTATACAGACAAGCAAATAACATTAACATGCTAAAGAAGGGAATGAAGATTGAAGCAACCCATGTTAGGAAGAAGCAACTCCATTACTACCTTCCTGTCGAAATGCTGCACAAAAGGAAAAAGGTACTATAATAGAGTAATTCCCTGCTCTAACCTTCTAACCTAGCAGCCTGCGTAGACACAGTACTGATGTCCGCCGTGGTAATGACATTTGTATTAAATCTGACCGATTACGTACATTTCTCTTTGTTGTAGCAAAGTGTGCCAGATATTAGCAGATCAGCTTCTGGATTATCCTCCAAAAGATCATCTTTAGATGGAAATTACTTGGACAGCTCTAGAGATACAGACACAGGCACACCGTGTCAATCTCCTACTTCATGTCATCAGAATTCCAAATCTGAAAGTCCTACTCTACCTCCATCACAAAGGTAAAGAGATCCTAACCAAGCTCCCTCTCTGAGCTTGTGTAGATGAAATTAAAATAGTAAGTCCATTATCTGTGCAGCTACCTGAGGATTTTTTTTTCTTTTCTCCAGCCAAGCCATACCAGAGGAAATTTCGTCATCTCTGTTTCCGTGCTCCCAGAGCGTGGATGCGGCTTCAGAAGTCGCCCAAGGATTCTCAATTCCGGTTATAGTGTCAAGTAAGCATCCTAAACTAAAGGGTCAGACTGAGTAAACGGCAAATTAAGTTGCACTTTTTTCTTTTTTTTTGGTGGGGGCTGTCCCAATACCTTGCGTGGTATATTCCACAAACGACTAAAAGGTGGCTGGTCTTAATTCCATGTTTCGTTTTCCCTGTTACTTTTTTTTAATTTGGTTTTATTTTCTATGTATTTCTCCTTCAGAGTCCAAGTCTACTGTGGCCATGAAAGAGGGCGTCCATTCATCTGGCTGCAGCATTCCAACAGTAGTAGGACTGAATGTTGTTCCACGTCATCAATCACCCCCAAAGCATTCTCAGGAGCAACATCCCCAGAACGGACTAGTGAACTTGAGCCCAAAAAGTGCTGCCGCCAAAAGGACTCATCCACCTTGTTTGGAGGGTTCTTCAAAAAGAATTAAGGATGCTGAAAAGGTTTGTATACTTAACTCTGCACTTGCACCAGTATTGTTAAATAGGAACATTGACTTTACCAAAATCTGAGAATCATTTGAATATATGGAAACTTTTCCTTTTTTCTAGGATATGGGATTAGCAGATTCTGCATTGATAGAGCCATGTCCTAAAGAGGAGGAAACAATCAGGCAAGCTGTGGTAAGTATTAAACCTGACCCTTAGTTTACTGGCACTTCATTTGTTGTATGTTTTTAGTGTTCCCTATTTCACATGGAAACTGCTCAGTTTGCATTCCTACAGCAATGTCTGATTAAAGTTGGTTTTCTTGCATAACAGATGTTTTCTCTCGTCTTAGGAAAGGATTATTGTTGAGCCTATGCCTATCCCCACTATTGAGAGATGTAGATCACAGGTATGATCTATAGACTTTCTATATTTGCATTGCTGAGTTTCCACTCAACGGCTATAGGATAACTTGCCAAGTAATTACTTAAAAAAATCTGTTTTTAGGCACTGGTTATAAACTCTACAAAATATGTTCTTAAAGACAAACCTGGCATTTTTTAATTTTCTGAAAGGTTTTGAAATCTGTGTTTTCTGTAGTTATTTTAGAGCTATAAGAATGTTACTGACCATTGTGGTTTGTTTTATAGCGACTACCCAGTAAAGAACTTCCAGATGCTTCTTCACCAGTGCCAACCAGTAACATCAGAGTCATTAAAAACTCTATTAGGCTAACTCTAAACCGGTAACTACAGTTTATACTCGGGCTGCAACACGAGAAGCAATAATCTGCTATGTTAGGTGATCTAAAAAATATTATGGCTCATGAACTGTCTACGTTTCATACGTTTCAAACATGGTGCTGTATCAAACTAATTGTTGAATTTATTTTCCAGTTGTGTACACTGCCAAACTAGAATACATATTTTTAAGTAGCTTTTTTTAGAGTTTGCCAGTTTACACTTTGTAAAAGATATAAAAACAAAAAAAAAACACCAAACATTTGACCCTTGTACAGTGTTACAAATGTTATTTCAATTCCTCTATTTGATACCTGTGAAAAATTGCTAAAAATGAAAAAAAAGTATTTATTTTATGTATGTTTTTGTTAATGAAGTGTTTGTTATCATGTAATAGTTTCTGTCCACCTAACTGGTATAGATAAAATGCGTTGTGCAAACTAACCCAGTGTTTATTAGGCTATATGTAAGTTCCTGCGACAGACTATACGCTGCAGGAACCTTTTGCTTCTCGAGCCTTGATGGGCTTAAGTTTTTGTGCAATAGTTTTCCTTCCCACCCAGAAAACTTAATTCTGAGCTGCCTCCTGTGGAGGCCTGCAAGAAAAATTAGCATGACGAGTCCCTCATTAACCACCCCTTTCCCCAACAAATATTTAAATTTGCTTTGTTCATTAGCACGCTTAGATTTAAATTAAACTTTTAAGTATTCCCTGGTCTCTTTTGCTGCAAGCAGAACCGAAAAACTTGGCACCAGATACTGCTGGGGAAGGGGGATATATATCTGCACCAAGTAGGTAAACAGAAACCGTGCTCTGTCGTCCTGCCCCCGTCTACTGTAAGTGACCGAAGAAAAGCCACATAACTGCTGCCTGTGCCGCCGCATACTCCAAAAACTCAGGAATTTAGAACATGGCTTGAAAGCAATACGTTTTAAGTGCTTCAATTATGTCAAGGATTTTTTTTTTTTTAATACAGAGCATGTAACACACAATTCATACACTTCTGTTTTGTATGCAATATAAATTTCCACCTTTTTCAAAAAAAAAGTGTGCCTTTTTCTTTTATGTTGGTTTTATATTCAGTGTTCTTTGACTTTTTTTCTTGTTTTACTGGCGGAATCGGCCAATGAGATCATGTATCCGACATGAGAGGAAGCAACCCTGGGTATTAATAGGTTCCGAAAAGATCTAGGGAAGAGATTAATTACAGAAATGCTGCGTAAAGCACGTCAACATTTTTACCTGCCTTTTCTGTGTTTCCCTTCTGTGTGTATGTGTTTAATGGGACATATTGAAATATTTGCATGTTAAAATAAAAACCTAAGAAATATACCCTAAGCCCTATATACATTTACACAGCTGCTTTTATCTTACAAGGAGGCAAGACGTACGCACTAAAAGTATCAGTGTGCTACTTGTATCGTCTGCTACAGTCGTTGATTGCTCTTACACCATACGCGTACTCTGTCCCCCTGGCCTTGTACCCCAGCTCACGCCAAACTTTTTGTGACACCAGTCGTTAACCCCTTCAGAACCAGGATTGTAGAGAAAAGGGGGGTGCCACTGCACTGGAGCAGCGTTGGTGTATGGCTAGCCATAGCTTAACGTATTCAGAGCATGTACTGTGCTGAAAAGGACAGTGATATTACAGCAGCCCACCCAAGCATCAGACAGCACCAATGTTGAGGTGAAAACAGGACTTTTTTTTTTTTTGGAACAAGCGCAGGTATTTACAGAAACATAACTGGATCAAGAGTATAATCCCATCACCTCCAGCCATCACTATTTTAGGGTGATCCTGAGAGAGCAGCGTAAATCCCAGGGTACCAATAGAGCGCATGGGGATCTAAGGATGTTATATTCCAAAAAGGGACTTGAGATGACCTCAGGACTCTGAGCGGCGGTCTTGGAAACGTCCCTGGGAGTAGTCTGCTCTGTAGCCGGGCCAGGGTTCCATAGCCATGCCTGGGTAAACCCTGGTCCTAAAGATTGGTAATGAAACCAGGGTTCCCAAAGAAGCTCTCTCTCTGTAACCACCACCGAGTGTTGCCCATCATGAGGACAGTGTAAGTCCAAAAAAAGCAAAGTTTTGGGACAACAGATGCGTGTGGCGACGCAATTCCAAATGTCGGCGGGTATGGCTGGGGTTCTCAGCCCGACATACAGCTCCATGAATTAGCAGCTAGGTCCCGATCAGGCTCATTGAGCGTTTCTGTGCATGTAGAGCCCCCATAGCAGGCTAGTTCATGGGAGTCTGGTTAGAGCAGACCAGACAGGGTTTCCCATTCACCCCGTGCCCATGATGGATGTAAGAGGGGACTGGGTGGGTAGGTAAGGAGTTTCACCAGGAATCCATCAGTTACCCTTTCCTAAACTCAACCCCCCCCCCGTGTCCTCAGCCTCAGGGGGTTACCGTGACACCCTGCGTGTAGGAATGTTTGCACAGATAAGGACAGATTAACGGAGCTTGAAATTCCACAAAGTTGGTACCAAACTTTCCAATAGGCGCTATGCATTCTGGTAAGTAGCGTTCTCTGGGCATCTGCCAAACCCAGATTCATTCATCAGAGTTTCAGATGTTTAGGTACTTGATTTTATACATCTGTTAGCAATTGATGCAGCTGATACACCTCAATAATTATTAGGAGCGTCATTGTTAGAAATTGTTGATTTCATCCAGCAGAGGTCGCCATAAAACAGGATTAGCCCACGCTAGATGTTAAATGGCACTTGCTTACTAAATTTAAGGAATTATATGGCAATTGAGTGGTAACTGCAGGCAAACACCAAGCTTTTTAAGTTGCACACCATGTTTAACCCCTTCGTGACAAAGGCTGATTTTATTTTTTGTACCCTTTGTGACAATGACCGTTTTAGGGCTGCAACTAACGATTATTTTAATAATCGATTAGTTGGCCGATTATTTTTTCGATTAATCGATTAATCGGATAAAAAAAAACAATATGCAAATTTTTCATTTATTTAAAATAATTTAATGAACTGGATGTTAAAAAACAACTTAAAATTTACATTAACATTCTTATTTTGTTATGATGTAATAAAAAACAATATTTTCAAAGTACAAGAACCCAAACACAATATTTATGAAACAAAATAACCCCAAACATTCTGAAAAGAGGTGGACTATTACTGTTCAAGAAACTTTGCCCCAGCCATGGCACTTTGCACCCAGCACTTTGCCCCAGCCCTGGCACTTTGCACCCAGCAAGCACTTTGCACCCAGCACTCAGCACTTTGCACCCAGCCCTGGCACTTTGCACCCAGCCCTGGCACTTTGCACCCAGCACTTTGTACCCAGCACTCAGCACTTTGCACCCAGCACTTTGCCCCAGCCCTGGCACTTTGCACCCAGCACTTTGCCCCAGCCCTGGCACTTTGCACCCAGCAAGCACTTTGCACCCAGCACTCAGCACTTTGCACCAGCACTTTGCACTTTGCACCCAGCCCTGGCACTTTGCAGCCAGCCCTGGCACTTTGTACCCAGCACTGGCACTTTGCACCCAGCACTTTGCACTGTGCCCCTGCACCCAGTCTCCAACTCTGCCCTGCACCCAGCCCTGCCCCCACACTCTGCCCTGCCCCCACACTCTGCCCTGCACCCACTCTGCCCTGCACCCACACTCACACCCTGCCCTGCATCCCCACCCCCACTCTGCCCTGCACCCAGTCTCCCACTCTGCCCTGCACCCACACTCACACCCTGCATCCCCACCCCCACTCTGCCCTGCACCGCCACCCCCACTCTGCTCTGCACCCACACTCACACCCTGCATCCCCTGAAACCCCACCCCCACCCCACCGTGGACCCCCACCCCCGCGAATCGCTCTGTGCGAATGGAGCCACTCGCACAGAGCGAACCGCTCTGTGCGAATGGAGCCACTCGCACAGAGCGAACCGCTCTGTGCGAATGGAGCCACTCGCACAGAGCGAACCGCTCTGTGCGAATGGAGCCACTCGCACAGAGCGAACCGCTCTGTGCGAATGGAGCCACTCGCACAGAGCGAACCGCTCTGTGCGAATGGAGCCACTCGCACAGAGCGAACCGCTCTGTGCGAATGGAGCCACTCGCACAGAGCGAATCGCTCTGTGCGAATGGCTCCATTCGCACAGAGCGATTCGCTCTGTGCGATCTGTGCACATAGACATGAAGAATACTTACCTCCGGAACGCGTCACATCCGTCACGTAGCTAGAAGGCGGAGACTGCAGAGCGTGTAGCAGAAGCGGGGAACGCTCGCGGAGGTAAGTAAAAGGAGCCGAGTGCTCCAACAACGAATCGATCACTCGATTAATCGATAACGGAAATCGTCGACAACGATTTCCGTTATCGATTATTATCGATTTTATCGATTCGTTGTTTCAGCCCTAGACCGTTTAAACATTTCTTCGGTGCTCTTGTATAGCTGTGATTTTCTTCTTTCCCGTTTACTGAACCCACGCAAGTTATATTTTTTTTCAGGACAAGAAGGCTTTCTTTAGATGTCATTATTTTGACTTTATCATAATTTACTGTAAAAAAGTATAAAATATGCAAACTAATGAAAAAACAGCTAAATATATTCTAGTATCTGTCCTGAGTTTAGAAATACCCAATGTTTTGTGTGTTTTTTTTTTTTTTCTCTACACGTTACGGGGCAATAAGTACAAGTAGCATTTTGCTATTTCAAAAGTTTTCTCCAAATTTGGTAATTCTGCCCCATGTGCCATTTCGAGTATCAAACCATATATTTTTTAAAGACTAGGCACCCCAGGGTATTTCAAATGCTGATATTTTAACTCTTTCCATGCACACATGTATTTTTCCCCACATGAATTTAAAGCTTTGTGACGTGTCACTGTCACACAACACCTCCCGAGTACAGTAATACCCTAATGCATGGGTTTGTAGGGTTATTTTGGGACTAAAAGGCCACATTTGGAACATGAACATTTTTCAAATTGAAAATTTGATATGTGGTCATCCTGCGTTAATTGGGACATTGTTGAATCCGGCTAATTCAATTTACCTCATCAAATCATAGATTTTTTAAAAGTAGACCCCATGGGCATTTAACATGCCAGTATTTTAACTCTTTTCCATGTGAGAATTGTTTGAAGATATAGCGCTAATTTTGACTTGCATATAAAAATACATTTATATATATTTTTATTATTTTTGGCCTTGGGGGTTTGGTGTTGCTGAATGCCTCGCTATTGAGGCTACACCATTGAAGTTTAGGAGACGATCGTTATTAAAGCTTAGGAGACAGGGCCTTCACTTCCTACTTGCCAATTCTGCTTACCTTGCCTAGCGAGTTTAGTTTGCTATTTTAGTTCCTGACCTTAGTTCAGCCCAAAACTAAGTGAGAGCAAGGTCTGTTCCTGCAGACCTCTACTTCAGTGCTCCCTAGCACTGTGTGAAGGTAGTTGATGCTGAGTGCCAGGATATGACATCATATCCCAGCACTTAGCATGGAAGCCTTGTGCACAGCGAGGGAGTGCTGAATCAGAGGCCTGAAACACAGGACTTAAAGAAGAAAAAGCAGAGGGTAGAAAGTAAGAGATGGGAAGAAAGGGGTGGAGCAGGAGAACAAAGGTAAGAGACTGGGGAGAAAGAAGGGTAGATGCTAGTGAGAAGGGGAGGGCTAAAGATAAACAGAAAGGAGAGATACAGTGAGAAAAAAGGAAGATATGAGAAAGAAGAGAGATGAGGAGAAAGGGGAGATAAAACTGCGTCCCCTGGGAACACAGTGTGCAGGCACCACAGTCTGTGGGACCAAGTTAGGCGTAAAATCTGCAGGTGAGGTAAGGTGGTGCAGGAGGCTTAACATGGGAATACATGAGTGTTGAGGGGCAGAAATGGAAAATGCAGGCTGTTTAGGGGGGGGGCAGAGGTGGCACAGGCATGCTGTTAAGAGGCAGAGGCAGGCTGTATAGGGACATAGGTGGCAGAGCCAGGCTGTTTGGGGCGAGGCAGAGATGAGACTGAGATGATGATTTTTTTCACATATATATATATGCAGAGATGACACTGGCAGGCTGTTTAGGGGAGGCAGAGATGGCACAATCAGGCTATTTCAGGGGCAGAGGTGGCACAGGCTAGTTGTTTCAGTAGTAGTGTTGGCACAGGCAGGCTGTTTTAGGGGTAGAGGCCTACCACGTCAATGTTTGCCTTAGTATATAGTGATGCAAGTTATGCTGTGCCACTATCAATGTCTGGTGCAGTATATAATGATGGGAGTTATGCTGTACCATATATGTTCGGTAAATGTTATTTATTTAAACGTATTTCATTTATTCATAAGTTAATTTATTTTTTCAGATTTCTAGTTGCCACATACAGGATACGTCCCGGGTGCCCCTGGGGACAGATAAAGAATAAGAGATTTAAAGAGAAAAAAGTGAGGGTCTGCAATGCCGTCACATAATAACCGCAAGCTTGGGGTGTCAGGCGGTTTAGATGGTGCTTTCAATAAGTTGTAATAATATCTGTGACCGTGTCCGAGTTCATCTGTGTCTGTAAGTTGATGATGCTGCTGTTGCTTAATAGTGTTTGTTTAATTAAATTACTTATTTTTAACTATTTTAGGACAGAGGCAATCCTGTTTTAAAACTTAATGTATTATATTAACTAGTGAAATGCTGGGATTGAATGATCTTGGTAATGTCCCTAATTAATTTCCACATCAATTTTCTTGGCCTGGACAATGACTGGGAATGAAAAGCAGCCCTTGAAACATTATGACACCAGCCCCATATATTTTATCTCTTGTACCCACATGCAGCCCTCATAAATACCTGAGTCACACTATTTGACATCCAAATAACTATAAATCATTCATTTGTATCATATTATTTGTATTAAAATCCCAGAAACCAAAAATGTTAAAAGGCCCAAATACTGTAGAGCAGTATTCCAACATGACAACGACCCCAAACATACCTCCAAGACGACCACTGCCTTGCTAAAGAAGCTGAGGGTGAAGGTGATGGGCTGGCTAAGCATGTCTCCAGACCTTAAACTTATTGAGCATCTGTGGGGCATCCTCAAACGGAAGGTAGGGGAGCGCAAGGTCTCTAACATCCACCAGCTCCGTGATGTCATCATGGAGGAGTGGAAGAGGACTCCAGTGGCAACCTGTGAAGCTCTGCCCAAGAGGCAGTATTGGAAAATCATGGTGGCCACACAAAATATTGACACTTTGGCCCAAATTTGGACATTTCCACTTAGGGGTGTACTCCCTTTTTGTTGCCAAGGTTTAGACATTAATGCCTCTGTGTTGAGTTATTTGAGGGGACAGCAAATTTACACTGTTATACAGGATGTACACTCACTACTTTACATTGTAGAAGAGTGTAATTTCTTCAGTGTTGTCACATGAAAAGATATAATAAAAAATTTGACGGGTGTACTCGCTTTTGTGAGATACTGTAGCTGTGAACTGCGGCAAAAGGTTGTTGAGCTTCACAAAATGGAAAGTGGCTATAAGAAAATAGCAAAAGCATTGTGATGTCCATTTCTACCATCAGGGCAATAAATAAGAAGTTCCAGTCAACTGGAAATGTTATAAATCAACCTGGATATATAAATAAATGACACCGTGAATAAAAAACCAAATTTACGTGCTCTTATAGTGAACAAAAAATAAAAATAAAAATAATACTTCCCTGATTGGACCGCAGCACCCAAACAACACTCTCCTCCAAGTGTTAAATTATACAACCAACGAAATTTTGATGGGGCGCAGGTACATATAAAAGGGAAAAATAATACAATATAGTGTAGATTATTTATTCAATGTGAAATTAAAGTGATATATTGCACTCACAAATTGAAGAATTGAATCCAACCCATCAATAGGACTGTAAACAATCTTTAATATTCTTCTTGAGAAAATCTAAAAAAACAAACTTCAATGGTGCAGTATTCCAAAATAAATATAAAAAAGGAAAAGAATGCACTCACAATTGTATATGCACTACAAGTGCATATATAGGCCTTGAAAGTCCACCAAAATGTGGGGTATATCGAACTCCAATTGAAACTCAACGCGTTTCACCCGTAGGCTTCTTCAGGAAAATCAATTGAAGCATATGTCCATAAAATTCCAATGTAAAATCAGCAGTCCGTAAGTCACATTTTGGTGGACTTTCAAGGCCTATATATGCACTTGTAGTGCATATACAATTGTGAGTGCATTCTTTTCCTTTTTTATATTTATTTTGGAATACTGCACCATTGAAGTTTGTTTTTTTAGATTTTCTCAAGAAGAATATTAAAGATTGTTTACAGTCCTATTGATGGGTTGGATTCAATTCTTCAATTTGTGAGTGCAATATATCACTTTAATTTCACATTGAATAAATAATCTACACTATATTGTATTATTTTTCCCTTTTATATGTACCTGCGCCCCATCAAAATTTCGTTGGTTGTACAACCTGGATATATGTCTATATTGTCTCCAAGTACAATCCGACATCACCTACATCCCCACAAGTTGTTTAGAAGGATTTCAAGAAAAAAAGCCTCTAATTTCATCCGAAAACAAGCACACAGTCGTCTTTGCTAGACACAACTGGAACTTCAAATGGGATCGGGTTCTATGGTCAGATGAAACCAAAATAGAGCTTTTTGGCAATAAACCCCAGAGATGGGTTTGCCGCACAGACAGAGGTAGCCATATGAAAAACCTCATGCCCATGCACCCTATCAAATATGAACAGATATTAAATGAACACCTGACTGCCTCTGCCAAAAAGTTTTAAATGGGCTTTGGTTTGATCTTCCAGCAGGGCAACAATCCAAAATACACATCAAAAGCAATACTAAAATGGTTTACTGACCATAAAATCAAGGCCCTGCCATGGCCATCCCACTTTACTGACAGGAACCCCATAGAAAATCTGTGGGGTGAAAAGGAGAGTTCGAAGGGTCTGGAGAGATTCTACATGGAGGAATGGTCTCAGATGCCTTGCCATGTATTTTCCAACCTCATATGTTTTCTCCAACCTCATCAGGCATTATAGGAGAAGACTCAGAGCTGTTACCTTGGCAAAGGGAGGAAGCACAAAGTATTGACTAAAAGAAAGCCAAAATTGTGCCATACATATATTTAACAATTTTTAGTTTTTTGATAAACCTGTGTTGTGTTTGCAATTGTTTGATATCCATGAGAGCAGAGCCTTTTTTGCTCATTAGCAGGTTGCAAAGGTGACATACAACTGTAACGAACACTAGATGTACTGTATATAACTCACACTGGGAAAAATAGGGACCTAGGAACACCATTGCAAAACCTTATGTATGTTTTCCTGCTCTTTTAGTTCACTACTGTCTACTTAGCATACATTACTAGGTACTTTACTGAAAATGGTGGAGTTCCCCTTTAATATAATGTTCATATGAGGAATTGAACAGTGTTGACATAATTAAATTAAAGAGGAAGTCCCATAGAAAAATAAATATTTTTTCCTACACTCCCAACATTACAGATGTCGAAAACCAGTCACCTGTCACTTGTTTTGGAAGCATGCTTAAAAATGACCTGCAGTGTGGATAAAACTTGGTTGGGTATGGCTAGAAGCAGGGGTGTAACTAGAAACCACAGAGCCCAGGTGCTAAAATTGCTCCAGGGGCCAACTTCACAAGCACCACATCCAACAGTGCCACATTTGCCCCCAAGCAGCTTGTCTGTCCCATCTTTGACCCCCCAAACCGCTTGTCAGTGCCCCAAACAGCTTGCCTGTGCCATCCTTGCCACCAAACAAGTTGTCAGTGCCCCGAAACAGCTTGTCTCTGCAATCTTTGTCACTAAAAGCATGTGCTAGCTTTGCCAGCAAAAAGCTTGCCTGTTCCCCCAAACAGATTGTCTATGCCACACTTGTCCCAAACAGCTTGTTAGTGCCCCTAAACAGACTGTCTGTTTCATCTTTGCCACCAAACAGCTTGTCAATGCATTCCCATTCTAAGTTTAAACAGTGTCACTGAAATGCCTCAATAGTGAAGCATTCAGCAACACCGAAAACCCACCACAGGACGCACTGTGACCACTCTGGAGAGCGGTCACAAGCGGCACTGCAAGAGATTTTGCCTTTCACAAATGACAGCCTGGACATCAGAAGAAGCCTCGTTCATGAAATTTCTGCCCTGCTAGACCTGCCCTTGTGCAACGAAAGTGCTATTATTGTGAAGTAAAAATATCTAGGAGTAACAGCAGCTCAGCCACAAAGCAGTAGACCATGCACACTCACGGAGCAGGGCTGCCCCATGGAGTACCTTAAAATCGCCTGTCCGCTGTAGCTTCGCTCACTACAGAGTTGCAAACTCCTTACAAAAGCAACATTAGCATAAGCTCTGTGAGTTGGGAGCTTCATGAAATGGGTTTCCATAACCAAGCAGCTGCACACAAGCCCAGGATTACTATGTGCAATGCCAAACGTTGTCTGTAGTGGTGTGAAGCACACTGCCACTGGACTCTGGAGCAGTGAAATGTTCTCTGTAATAATAAATCTCTCTTCACTATCTGAAAGTTTGATCAACTGGTGGATTTCAGAAGAACACTTCCAACCAAACTGCATAGTGTCTACTGTGATGTTTGCTAGAGAAGGAACAATGGTCAGGGGCTGTTTCTCGTGGTTTGGGCTCCTTAGTTTCCTTGAAGGGTAATGTTACAGCAAAGACATTTTAGACAATGGCATGCGTCCAACTTTGTGGCACCAGTTTGTGAAAGGTCCTTTCCTGTTCCAGCATGACTGTGCCCCTGTGCACAAAGCAGGGTCTATAAAGACGAGGTTTGATGAGTTAAGTGTGGAGGAACTCGTGGCCCGCACAGAGCCCTGAACATTACCCCACTGAAACCCTTTGTGTTGGGCACAAATTCCAACAGACACACTCCAAAACCTTCACAGAAGAAAGGGAGGCTATTACAAAGGTGTGGTCACCTCCATATTAATGTCCATAATTTTGAAATGGGATGTCCAACAAGTGCCAACTTTAGGTGTTCAGGCACCCAGTGCAGCAACCCCTGTGCTACCCCCTCCTTGTCATCACCCCAGAGTCCCTTTGTCCCCTCCTTCACTTTTCCACACCTCTCTTTTCCTTCTCCATGTAGTTCAGGTATAGATCAAATAAACAGCACATGGAAACACAGAGCAATAATATAATCCATGGCAACCCTAAATTGCAGGCATAGATCACAGGCTACAGACTCCAAAGGCCAGCACCGTTACCCAGATTGCACACATAGGACTTGCCCAGCACCCAGATTGCATCTACAGCACCGGACCAAATTGGAAGCATAGGGATTGCAATGTTTTGTGCCCAAACAGCTTGTCTGTGACATCTTCGTCCCCAAACAGCTTGTCAGTGGCCCCAAACTGCCTCCATGTGCCATCTTTGCACCCAAACAGCCTGCCTATGCCATCTATGCCCACAAACAGCATATATGTGCCCAGAGGCGTATCTAAGGTATGGCACCTATGGCTCGTGGCATAGGCACAATTTGAAAGGGGGCGCGAGTGAGCGGCTTTTAAACGCTGTCTTTTTTTTGGGGGGATGCGAAGAAGAGAGAGGGGCGCCTAGCAACCGCTCGGCGCCCCTCATTCTCCTCCACAAGGCCTCTACCTCCGTCCTGGTGCCGGCATTTCATGCTGAGCAGTGGGCACCAGTGAGCGGCTTTTAAACGCTGTATTTTTTATTTTTTTGATGCAGAGGAGAGAGAGGGGCGCCTAACAACTGCTCGGCGCCCCTCATTCTCCTCCACGAGGCCTCTACCATCGCCGCAGCAGAGCAGGAAGACAGAAGCCTTATGGTCCCATCGCTGGACCTAAAGGTGAGAGAACTACAAAGGGGGAGAAGGTAGATAGTGAGTGGGGGGGAGAGGGGTTAGAAAGTGATAAGGAGGGAGAGGGGTTAGAAAGTGATAAGGGAAGGAGAGGGGGTAGATAGTGAGAAAGGGGGAGAGAGGGTAGAAAGTGAGAAAGGGGGGAGAGAGGGTAGAAAGTGATAAGGGAGGGAGAGCATGAGTTAATATGTGGATGTATTGTCTGAATGAGGGAGAGCATGAGTTAATATGTGGATGAGTTGTCTGAATGAGGGAGAGCATGAGTTAATATGTGGATGAATTGTCTGAATGAGGGAGAGCATGAGTTAATGTGAGGATGAATTGTCTGAATGAAAGTGTGAGTTAGTGAGTGACTGTAAAAGTGTTTGTGTGTGTCATAGATGTATAATTGTGGAAACACAAAGATGGCACTAGCAGGACGTTTGAGCCTTGGGGACCAAGATGGCACAGGCAGGTTGTATATGGGACAAAGATGGCACAGGCCGGACTGTTTGGGGACAAAATTGACTTGTGCTGGGCTATTTGGGGACAAAGATGGCAAATCTTATGTGTGTAATCTGGGTGCTGGTCAGGTTCTATGTGGGCAGTGTGGACGCCAGGGCTGGCTTTGGGGTGTGCAACCTGTGATCTATACCTGTAATTTAGGGGGTAAATATACCTTTAATGCCGTGTTTTTATGTGAATTCCAATTGATCTATACCTCCAAAGCTGGGGTTTTGTGTTATTCTGTAGATCCGTATCTGCTATGCTATGTTTCCATACATTATTTATGTATACCTGCAAGTACAGGGTTTGTATGTCTTGTTCAGTTGATTAATACCTGCAATTCTGTATCCATGTATTTATTTGATCTATACCTGAAATGCTATGTTTTATATATTATTATTGTATACCTGCAAATACAGGATTTGTATGTCTGATTCTGTTTATATATACCTTCAGTGCTGAGGTCACAAGTGAATTTCAATTGATCTATACATGCAAAGCTGGGTTTGTGTGTTAATGTGCTGATCTATACCTGCTATCGGCAGCAGGGTCTAATATTTTTATATATATGGGCAGCAGGGGCCTAATCTAAACGGCCGCTGGGTGCTGATGCCGCCGGCCGGCGCTACTTTAATACTTTTTTTTAAAATTTAATATGGCAAGCCGGATCGGCTATTAAATGGAAAAAAAATAGTATTAAAGCAGCGCCGGCCGGCGGCATCAGCGCCCAGCGGCCGTACGCGATGGCCGCCAAGTGATGGGAGCAGCGTGAGGGCTGAAAGCTCCGCCCCCTCGCACTCACCTTTCACCCCTCACGCTGCTCCCATCACTATGCGGCTATCAGATTGTTGGTAATTGAATCTAAACGGCCGCTGGGTGCTGATGCTGCCGGCCGGCGCTACGTTAATACTTTATTTATTTATTTTTAATATGGCAAGCCGATCCGGCATATTAAATAAATAAAAAAAAAAGGATTAAAGGAGCTCCGGCCGGTGGCAACAGCACCCAGCGGCCGTTTAGATAAGTTTTCCAGCAGTCTGATGGCCGCATAGTGATGGGAGCAGCGTGAGGGGTGAAAGGTGAGTGCGAGGGGGGCGGAGCCACTTCACTTGACTTGCCCCCCAGGCCTTAGGCTGCCAGCCCTCCCCTGATGGGCAGCAAGGGCTAATAAATGGGTTTTAGATATTTGGACAGAGGCGCAATTTCAGTGCTTGCCATAGGCGCTATTTTCGGTAGATACGCCTCTGTATGTGCCATCTTTGCCCCCCAAATCCTTATACATCTATGCCGACAGATACTTGCATCCACGCAAACTTATACATGTATAACTTTATAGGCATTCACACATACTCATTTACACATACTCATTTATACTCCCACACACACTTACCTCACCTGCAGCTTTCTCTGTGGTGCTCGCACAGGCCCACGTGGAAGTGTTTCCCAAGGCCTCCCAGAGTGGCGAGCCTTGTCGCAGTTGCCACCCCTACGACCATGGCTGTTGCGGACACAAAGCCAATGAGTCTTTCTACGTGACTTTGTGACCTCTAGATATTCAGTATATTTTATTTACACAATTTCTTCTGTTTCTATACACATTATTGTAACTTTCAGGGCTGTAGATAACACTCATACCCACAAAATATTTTGAGAAAAGGGGGCATCAGGGGAGCAAAGCAAGACTTGGGGGGGGGTTAAGGCCAAAAAAGTGAGACTTGGGCAGTGTGATGCTCTCGCACGTTCACTATATTTATTATAATATAACCTTTGCAATTACCTGATTGATGGTTTGGGGATGAGCAATATTTCATATTCGCTGTAATCGTCACTGGCCCCAACTCCCCATACCAGACCTCAGTGACGTTATATTGTAGTATTAAAACGTCACCACCCTCCTCAAGTCACAAAAAAGAAAGCGGCTGCCCCGAGTTTCTCCGGTTCTGACAGACAGCTCGCGGGTGCGTGGGCTGCAGCGTGGGGGGGGGACAACGCAGGTGGCAGGGACTTTCCACTGCAGGAGGCGACCTTATTAAAGGTCTGCCCCGAACCCTGCACAAGCCCCGCCCACCGCTCATACTCACCAATAATAGCCTGTTACAGCTGGGAACAGAAGACATTAACTCCCTTCACTTACACTTAAGGTACTTTTCTATTCGAGTGAGCTCACTATCTGAGCAGGAAGAAGGGGTCGCTCAGCTTATTTGCTGTGAAGCAAGAGATTCATAGAGAACGCATCGCATGTGGCAGTAGAAGCACCTATAGAAGGTGATCTGGAACCTGGAGGGGTTCTTTCATTTGGGGCACTGGATCTAGCACATTGAGGATGAGTAAAAGCCCTGCTGTCACCAGTTCCTGATCCCCACCGAGTCTGGGTACCTTCTGAGTGCCTTCACAGTGACTGATCTTCTAACCTCAGTAGACTTGGATCTGATCTCCAGTGGCATCCATCACACGCTTATCCCTTCATCACACACACCACAGGGCGATCTGTTCGCAGATTTCTGACGACTGGATACTCAATGGCATGTAAGTACCATTAATAACTAATTCATCATAGGACTTTCATTTCAGATACGCAGCATTATTGAGTTACAGTTAAAAAACCCTTCTCTGATTTCCCTTTTGGATTCACTAAACTGGCATTTAAGCGGTTAAAGTGCTGTGAATAGGGTTAAAGTGCTCTATATAGGGTTAAAGTGTTGTAATAGGGTTAAAGTGCTCTGTATAGGGTTAAAGTGCTGTGCACAGAGGCGATCACATTGTACACTGTGCTGTAGTGACAGCTCCATAGGTCTATATGAAGCTGATCCCTTAATACAAAGAGTTCAAGGGTGACTGGTGATCAGTGTCATTTTTTGGTTAGAAATGTAGATATTTGTTTCAGATTCCAGAAACCGTGACTTTTCTTGTTATTGACAGTTAAAATCCAATCAACTGTTTACAATTGAGCCAACTATAAAGCTTGCAGGCATTCATCCCAGTAGGGCTTCTATTATGTTCTTAATGAGGTTTATTTACTAACATGATGCTCTATTCATCATGAAGGGCCCATCTCCAGCAAGGGCCCAACAATGCATAATTCAATATACAAGGAGATTTTCAAGAACCTTCACTGATTTAACATACATTATACAGGGCCGGCCAAGCTCACCGGGTTTGACCCATCATAATGTATAGGAGCAGAAACACAGACCTCCTGATAACGTCTGTTTAGTGAATAGTGCTTCGCAAGAAGCGCATTTTACTGGAACCTCATTGTGTTGGAGAGCTCTGAAAAAACCTTATTTCATTGTATGAATGCAAATAATAAAATTTGGTTTCTTTTTGACCGAAACTTTTAAAAACGCACCAAGATTAAAAAAGGAGAAGTTCAGAGTACCCGTTATTTGTCAGAATGGTGGTAACTTCTCTAATTTCTACAGGAAGAAAATAACCAATCAATGGTATTCGGTGATGTCATACATAACTTTCAGAATCATTAAACACGGTTTACGTTGGCGAATAGCTGTGCAGTCAGTTACATGGGCTACACATGCTACACATGCAACAGTTACATAGAATATCTTCAGCCCGTCTAGTCTTTAATTTTTTTCGTTGTAAAGACATAATACGCCTTTGGTCTCGTAAATATGCTATAGCAATATGCCTGTCCCATTTATGTTCATATTCCCTTACTGTATTAACCTATACCACTTCTACTGGGAGGCTGTTCCCTTTATCTACCACCCTCTCAGTAAAAAAATTGGTTATACAATCTAGTAGATTAACATCAGAAACTGGTGCCAAGAGATTATTATTATTATTACCTTTTATTTATTAAGCATCAACAAATTATGCAGTGCTATACAATTTAAATAGGGTGGTAAACACATACATAACAAATTTACATTAACGCATACAGACACAACCGTTGAGCTTCCCGTCTAGCCTTATGGTGCTTTTATACAATGGTCCTTTCAAGAATGGGGGATTTATAGGGGCTCTGCTCGTGAGTTTACAATCTAAACATATACCCATACACTACTCTTCTGGCAACTCTTTACATCCTATTGCAATAAGGGTACCAGATTTGGCTCTGATATAATAAACTGCTTATTTCTTAGGTGTCTGGCTAGAATTAAGTTGGGGGAAAGCCAAATGTAAACCAACAGAGATATACTGGGCGGCTTTTATGTCAGTCGTGGAAGTTGTCCCAGACATGGGCTATTATCATACCTGGGAACTTGTGAGCTCCGACTACCTGGAGCCTACCTGCAGGACGCAGCCAGGACTGCCCACTGACACCAATGGGCGGTCCCGCTGACATTGGTGGGCGGTCCTGCTGACATCAGTGGGCAGTCCTGCTGACATCAGTGGGCCGTCCCGGTGGCATCAGTGGGCGGTTCTACTTACATGGGGGCATTCCCGCCCAAGTCGGTGGGCATTCCCACTGACATCGCCGGAAACTTCCCCATTTAAAGGTGAAATAGGCATGGAGTGGGGTGTGTCGGCACCCCGCGACCCGGAGGATTCAGGTGTCGAGAGAGTTCCCAGGTGTGGTTATTATGTGCAGCCCATGTATCAAGATGAGTAATTCAGTGGCATCAAAAATCTGAAGCCCTACTTTTCGGTGACTCAAGTGAATGCTTTTTACCCATCATGTTTCTATGTGTATGACGCGTAAAAGTCAAATATGGCTGAAGGGGGTGAGGTTGCGGCTCGAGGTATGTCAGTTATACCTGACAAGCACATGTATGGAGGCCATCTGTAAAACCTGTTTTGGCTTTGCTTCTCCTGACACCACTGGAGAGTTTCTGAAACCCAGGAAAAAAGAGATTTCATTAAGTTCTGAAAACGTGGGACAGTCCTTTCAGAAATCAATACAATTGGTGGCATCACCACAATTCCTCTGCATGCAAGCAAAACCATTGATTTGTGTTTATTCAAAGGAAGAGTTAAAAAGGTCTTGCAGGAGAGTTCCAAATTCTCACTTCGCTTCACTATGCATTATGAAAGGCCATCCCCAGACTGCTGCAAGAAGAGTTTGGTTGGCCCTGTAAAATGTATAGTTAAAGATGCTGGTTCACATAGATCTTTTTGCGATACAATGCATGGTTTGTTGCGTTCTGTTCAAATGTCGTCATCATTTAGAAACGTACTGCTCTAAGCATGCCAGAAATCTGTTAACTCTTTGAGTTTCTAGACATACACACATACGTACACATGTTTTTCCCCAAAGGATTGCAAAGGCATGCAGATAGCTTCTTTTAACCTTCACAATAAGTGATTCCAGCTCATACGGGAATTTTCATCATAGCAGTTCTGCAACTTCCTGAATATTTGGATATCTATTACTGCGTATGTGATGTCATGTGACAAAAAGGAGGAAGTGCAAAGTATTTTTTTATGGAGTTAATGACTAGATACAGTACTTATTTATTTATACATCCAAGCAACCTGACAGCTTCGTACCTGGGAACTCTCATGCTCTGACTCATGTGCTTGCAATCTGACCAAACCCTTGGGGTCGCTGGATGAGTTTACAGAAGTCTGGAGCCCACCGGAGCCCAGAATTTTACAGGAATTTTATATTTGCAGACAACCTACTCCTGTCCACTACAAGGAAGCACATAGGATGTAAACACTGTCTTAAAGTCCTAATTTCCCATGATATCCTAGTGGCTATATGTGGAATTGCAATTGAAACACAAAACAAGGCTTTGGTTGTGGCAAAGTCTCTTTAAAGCAGAGCAGCTATGAGGGACACTTGTCCCCTTGCATGTTCTCCTCTGCTTGGAGACGACATCTTTACATTCTGTACTAATATAATACTCGAGCCCATTTTATTTATTTTGTATTGGTATTCCCTAGCTGGATTCCATGTTCAGATGCAGATGCAGAAAACGTTAGAAACATATTATAGTCATAGGTTTTTGAGTTTCCTTCACATGGATGCCTAGATATGTGTGTGTGTCAAGTGCCAGACCACCAACATTGTGTGGGCAGTTGTGTGACACCACCCTACAATCTGCCTGTAAAATGTGGGTGAATGCCTTTTTTTTACCCTTTAGGGACATTGTAAACATAGATCTGCCATCAGTCCCAGAGACTGGTGGCAGCTCACAATACTGTATCTGATTATGACACGTGGTTTGCACCAGTTGCTATGGAAAATAGCTGGGAGTGGGGAAAAGGGGCAAATGCATTTAAGGGGGTTTTATGCAAAATACCTCCATGCATTTGCAAGGCGGACACCATAACAAGTTAAAAGTTCCACTCAGCGATCCTGTGCATTTATGTGCATATGATGACTGGTGAGTCTCTTTCCCTTTTCTGCATTCTTATTTGGAGGGAACTAAACGGGTTTCTAGTGAGGCAAAGCATGGAAAAAAAAAACATTGAACGCTTACACTTATTGTCAGTGGCAGAATAAGTCATAATAAGTGCCATTATTATTGCAACAATTAATGTTTTGCTACAAGAACCAACAAACTAGAAATGCAACCTTTCAATTTCTAGGTAGATCGTATGTGTTCCTCCGATGACTGATGATGACTGGGAGGCTCTGGCACTTTAAGGCCAGCGGGTGCCTGATGACGTTAGTGCTGTGTATCTGCAGCCACGCACTACTTTTTCATGCTCATGTAGCGTGTGGCCAGGCAGCACCCGGTCTCTGGACCTGGAGCAGCAGATCAGGTGACTCTGTGGCGGTGGTGGTCAGCGGCCCACCAAGCATTTGCCCAGTGTGCCAGATGTCCGGTTCAGGCCTGCTCCTACAGTACTCTTTGCTTGAATGTAACTCTTTCATAACAAATTCTAGCATTACAAACTTCATTTGTAGTACTGTTCAAACTCTTCCCAGAAATAATTCTTTAATCATGTAAAGTCTTGCCTCGCTCATCACTTGTGCCAGGAATTAAAAGAGCCGATAGGTTGTTGCCATGGAAATATTCCGTGTTTTTATTTGATTCATCCTTGAGAGGAAAGAATAAAATTACAGATGGCATTTTTCAAGACAATGTTCTGAGACACAGACCGAGATTTTTTTTATTTACCGGTATTTACGGATAACCTCATGAGAAGTACATTAGTCATACAGACATTAGAGTACAAATACATTAGGAAGGGTGATCTTTGTCCATAGAGCTTACAGTCTAATCAACGGCTGCTAATGTTATTGTCTTTTATTGGCGTTTATGTACCTCTATAGGATTGACAAAAGATTTTCAACATTTCCTCTTTTAACCAGTTAATGGTACCGTTCCACTGAGACTCACAATAATTGAATCCATCATCTGAAGGTTTTTTCATGTAACAATGACACACGTGTTTTCCTGTGGGGTATAATATTAACTTCTGGCCCAAAGCAATTTATTCCTAAACATACACATAATACATTTGATTAGTAAAAAAAACTTTGTTTCTTGTGGGTTTCCCCAGTCTGCTTTGAAGTTATGTTAGTTGTTTAAAGATTATTTGATCTTAATTGGATTATTCCCACAATAAAAACAACACCTTTTTACAGACATTTTTTTAATATGTTTTAAACTCAAAAGTAAAAGAAGGGAGATAAGAAGAAGGGTAAGATAGTGCCGATGTAAAGGGATATTGATAAGGGTATGACATATGATGGATTAAGGCAGTAAGTCTATATCAATATTTGAATGAACCCCGATGACGATTAGAAAGATCTATTTGCAACCTGTCAGAGGTTGTCTAGAAATTGGGCTAGACAATTCTCATGTTTGGTAAGAGAATCACACTGTCTTAACAATAACAATATCAATTAATAAGGTAAAATAGCTACAGATAAGAAATGGTGTAGCTTAGGTTGACTAACATGTAATGTAGACTATAACGTGCCCATTTCCCATTGCAGCCACTTCCAGGACAACCCAAGATCGTGGCATGTGAGCAGATATCAGATCTGGAGTAACAGAACTTGGCTTTCTGACAAAGTTCAATGATATACAGTACGACACAAATACAATATTCAAGTTCAGTGATCACGCATTAGAGGTTCAAGCATTTTTGAGCATTCTTCTTGAATGATTGCCTCTTGGGGTCAAGAAGGAATAGTAGCTTAATTAGGGTTTTTTTGCCATCTTTTGGATCAAAAATAGGAAGGTTAGGTAGAAGGGTTGAACTTGATGGACTTGATGGTCTTGATGGTCTTTTTTCAACTTTATTTACTATGTAACTATGAGATAGCGCAGTGGGCATCCACTTATTTTCCTTTTACCCTAGTAAAATAAATGTGTTTCTAAAGGGCAGAAAGCAAATGTGCCCATACTGACTCAAGTTCAGGGTTAGAGAGATCAGGTTTAGTTGTCCAGATTTATCCAGATCACGCTTAGGGTGGAGGCAGCAGATTCCTGTTAATCAAACCATATTACTGTCAGCATTTAAGTATCATAGAGCCCCTCGTCTTAAAACCATATCTAGCAAAACCAGTAGAGTCGTCGCCTAGCCAGTCAATATTACATTTTAAACCACCTAAGCAAGTGGCAACTCTAAAAGCAAGTGGTGCGCTTGCACTCATGACAAGTTCCAAGCTGGCTTTTCACCTGTTTACTTTGACACTCTTATAGATGCTGTGACAAGTGAGAAAGGGACAGAAATGTTGCATACATCATGATGTTGCAAGAGTTCATGTGAGATAAATACGAATGGCTTCCCACCATGGGGAAACCCTTGCTGAAAAGCTGTCCTCATTTCTGATGTTCCAGTAACATGCATGTCACAGATCTGTTGATGGACAGTTTTAAATGTAACTAGGGTGGACTTCTCTGGTCATTTAGATATGCTTTCTAGATTTTCACACCCATTCTTATTCAATTTGTTATTAAATTAGATTAAAGAAATTTAAGTGTGGGATTTTTCCAGAATGGTTAAAATTAGCAATCTTCTGAAAAATCTGCCCTTTGGGAATTACACTAACTTTTTCAAAATAAAAATATTTGATCTCGTCAAACAGGGAAATAAGAGGTGACATTTGAATGTATTCATTTTTCGCATTCAGTTGTATTTGCTCATTCTCTTTTTCATAGCTAAAGGATTTTATTAAAGTTTGTGTCAGTTGAGCGTGAATATGAATGTAACCTCTGAAGGTTAATATTGCGGGGGAAAGGGGCGACGTGACCTAGAAAGTGCTGAATAGCCCCAAGAGGATATAGGCACAGGTCTTGACAGCAATGAATTCAAATAAATTTTAGATTTCACAATCCACAACAGTGTTTTCTAACTGTAAATGATTGGCCAGGCATCATTATATCAATAGGTGACAGATCATTCAGTGTCACTGGGGTTCCATACAAAGGTTGTTGATGTGAATAGATGCACCTTTATGATTTCATTATTTAAGAAATAAGTAAAGTGCTACAAAGCTTGTAGACTGTAACAAATAGTTTATTCAACTTCCGGTAAACATAGGCAAAGTGCTATAAAGATAAAGTTATGTTGTTGATCTAGGTCTACCTTTAGAGACTAGGAAACAAGTAGAGAGTAAATCGGTGGAAGAGGTGGAGAAGCCTATTAAACCTATTGGGGATGTCTGGAACCTTGACACACAAATATTTTGAAGGAACATCAATGACGTATTTTATAAAAAAAAATTTGTATAACAAAGATAAGGATCCGTACTGTCAAAAAACATGTGCAAACCCCGGTGACCTTCTCCTGAATACAGGGCCTGCTGTCTGGGAGACCAGACCTGGTACCTGACAGGGGTACAGCAGAAGTCTCCATAATGCATTGGGAACATGTACATGAGACCTATGTCTCCACTGGCATTCAAAACCTATATAAAAGACATGGCTGAGACGTCATTTGGTTCTGTAATACTGTATACGTAATTCACTGAGGCGCATTTTAAAGACTACTCCATGTCACAATCTTTCCCGGTCAATACAAGTGTCAAACTATTTTCATTGTTCAGTATTTTAATTCATCTCACGTGACAATTAAGCACTCCCTGAAGAATTATGATTCAGGCAACATTTTATATGATGCATTTAGTTATAGAAGTATTACATTTGTTAGATTATTGTGAAATAACATCAATAACTCATCTACTCAATGCTGTTTTTTGAATCAAGGTCAACTGCTTCACTTTCAAGAACTGGTTTTTAGGAGTAAATGACCGGAAGCAGCGTGTGTCTGTGTGTTTCAGCGTGTCTGACCTTGATGTATACAACTCATGCTCAGCATGTTGCGTGATGCAGTAATTAGGGGTGGAGGGCAGCCCTCATTGATGTAAATGAGATAAACGGAGGCGCATGTTGAGGATTTAGGAGCGTTAAATCCTGACTCAATGGCTTAGGTAGTGAAAGTGGTTGGAAACTTCTTTCTGATGAGAAAAATGTAGCCTTCAGTATACGTGACAATGTAAACCAGTTTTTCTGCAACTGGAATGTGGTAAATTGGATCATGAATATTAGTTGAGAATTGTCACTAGCCTACGGTTGTTGAAACTGGAATGTCAGAATGGACAAAAAAACTCATTTGTTTACACTGGGCCTCATTAACGTACCTGGGAACTTTCTAAATGAGCTGACCCTGATACTCTAGAGATATCAACCCTTTAATCACCCTTCTTGAAGATATAGTGACTCTGACCAACCAAATAGTGACCCTCATGGGAAACCTTGACTTGTCGTCATTTAAAGATACACTTAAAGATACTCTGCATTCAAGCAGGGATATTAACCATAACATACTGGTAGCAAAAGCCATGGGTTGGGGCATAAGTGACACTTGTACACACTTCATGTTTTTGTGCTCCTGTGGAATTGATTTTTGTCACTGATTTGTGGTCACATTGAAAATGCCACAGCGGAGCCTGGTTGTCGAAGACTCTGCTTTTTGGTGGGGGGGGCGAGCCTTTTGCCCACCATTTCTCCTTAAAGACTTTAGTGAGTCCACTTTTTCAGAGGAGGCCGCAGGAGATCCAGCCATCCTTTGACTTCGTTCTGGGAGGAAAAGAAGAGGCTGTGTATCCCCTCAGAAGAAGACTGGGGGCCTGGTTTCCCTGTGGCCCTAAACCACTTGGAGCACTTGTCACTGTTTCTTTCTTTACAGTGATGGAGAGACCATGGTTAACACTGGGCTACAGAACAAAAATGCTGGTAGCAAAAGCACAAATTGGAAGTGTTACACATGATCATGACAGTCTAGGATAGGAAGCAGCCAACTCCAGACAATCTGCCCCTTTACCATGAGAACCTGGGATTCAGTATTAAACAAGTCACGTGTGATACATCTATCTATCTATCTATCTATCTATCTATCTATCTATCTATCTATCATCTAGCTATCTATCTATCTATCTATCTATAATCTATCTATCATCTATCTATCTATCTATCTATCTATCTATCTATCTATCTATCTATCTATCTATCTATCTATCTAATCTATCCATGTGTGTAGGGAGAGGTCTGTAGTGTGTCTATCATTTACAGAGAGGAGACATCTGATATGGTTTAGAGAAAATTGTTCACAGCATAACAGGCAACCTTGGATTTAAAAGTACTGGTGACATGGTGAAACGTTTTAAAATAAATCTGTTGAGACTGCTAGGCTAAGGGTATATTTATGCAAATGTTTTACAAAAGCATAGAAAGCGTGCTGTATGCCCAATGGATTTGGACACTAAAATCAAGTGATTCTTAAAGTTCATTTATTTCAGTTGAAATACAATATATCAATCTATATGTAAATACCGTTCATAAGAATACCAGTATGATAACTACTTTGAAATAGACAGAAGGACGTACAGAGACAAAAACGAGTCAATGAAAGCTTTTTGTATTCAGGTGTCAGATGATTCCATAAAAGAGAAACATTTATTTGTTTTTTGTCCTGTCACTTCCTTTTTCTTGCTTACACTTCCTTTTTTGTATTCTTTCGTCTATTTTACCCAAGCCACATGGCGTGATTACTGACAGCAAATAGAAGTATAATTGTTTTATTTAATTTTAGCTTAAAAGAATACACCACCCATTATATGCACTTAAATGCTTATGATAGCTGCATGGTCCCTTTATATTTTTATATGGTCTGTTTTGCAACGGCATGGGAATTTGGACGAACCCCCTACAACAAAGGTCGTTTGGGCTTCCCCCAATCCCTAGAGGAGATGTGTTTGGCCGTCCACATATTCCTGCACTCACCTCCATTCTATGGTTATTTCAGACCATTGTGCTTAAGCTCTGTGTAAATTGTTGGCGCTATATAAATAAAAGATAATAATAATAAATGTATAGAAAGTTCTTCCATTGATTTTAATGAGGGCACTTTTCTGCCACCGATTGACTGCTTCAAGCTCCAATCGGCATACCTGGTAACTCTTTGGGTTTCGCCCGCCCACTTACCCATCAAAAATCTGCTGACGTCGGCAGGACCCCCTACACATATCCCACAAGGGGGCTGCGGGTAGCAGGAGGCAGAAAGTCCCCAGGTATTCCAAATAGTGGCAAGAATAGTAAGACCATGGAGCAGGAGGGCAGGTTGTTTAATGTCAGATAAGTGTTTTGTTTGTTTAAATTATTCACATTACTCTCAAGGGTGCAGTTGATAGTCTACTCATTGTTCTGCTTCTCACCAGTCTAGAAATGTTTTGTGTTATGACACTACTATTTGTCCTTTTTTGCCTTGGGAAATATTACATGTAAATCCTGCTATGCTGCTATGACCTCATTTTGCAGTAATAAAATCCACATGGTGTAATTAAATACAATAAAATATATATGCATTTAAGGGACACTCCAATATCCAAGAACGCTCTTTGGGCAATAGGTACTTTTATATGCACTAATTGCTCAAAGAGCTGTCTTGGATATTGGAGCGTCCCATAGTAAATACTTACTATGTACTTTGTAAATACTAATATGCATTGATTTAATTGATAATCAAGGCCAAGCTGAGGCTGGGGTGCACTTGAGGAGATCAAGGATCTCTTTCTAACCAGCCAAAAATTAAAGGAACAATAGAACTGTGCATCAGCAATTGATGACAAGCATCTGGATATCACGTCTTATCCCAACTTTCGGCATTAAAGCTGCGTACACTGAAGCAGAGGTCTGAAGTAACTGACCTTAGGCTCCAACTACAGGATTGAAGGAGAAGCAAAAAAGCAGACGGAGAAAGGTAAGAGATAAAGAGAAATGGGGTAGGTGATAGCGAGAAATGGGAGAGCCATAGAGAAACAAGATTGAAAATGGGGAGGAGGGATAACGGAGAGAGACAATGAGAAAGGGAAGAGATAAGGCGAAACAATAGAGATGGGGAGAAATGGGGTAGATAATAAGATATGAGGGTAGATTAAAAAAGGATAGATAAGGAGAAAGAAAAGCTTGTGTATGTTAGGGCCAGTTAAGCATTTGGCTGAATGTACATGGGTACATATGGGTGTGTGGGCAGGCATTCATAAGGGCAATATGTGACTATATGTGTGTATTTTGACAGTCTACCCATACTATTACTGTTTTGGGCCTAAACAGAATAGACTGATTCACTGAGTCCAGCAACTGTGGATCACTGTGGTAGTGTGTGTGTGTGTGTATGTTAGTGTGTGTAGGGGATATGTTATGTGTGGGTATATTAATGTGTATCAGGGTATGTTAGTGTAGACATGCGTCTAGGTATAAAGTAATAAGCGTTGCGCATAAATACTTATCTAAGTATATTCCAATAGTCTTACAATATTGAAACAAAAAAACAAAATCAGACATAAAGATGTGTGAATCTGTATATAATCTTATATATGGACTTACAAAGACTGGTTGGAGTTGCACTCACATTTAATAGAGCCGCTAAAGTATGGTCTTAAGTGCTTAAAGCATTGCAGGACCCCAGTCCTTTCCCCCCAGCAAGCAAAGGAGTCTTAATGAGATAATCAAATGGTAGAATGGAGTATAAAAACTGTCAAAGTGTACCCCAAATGGTAGAGCTTACTTAAAAATCTGTATATATATATATATGTATATATATATATACCATATATATAAAATGTTTGAGTAAAGCAGACTTGGGAATTGTGTTGTGAAACAAAAATCTATTTAACAGACTTGTTGTAAATAAGCCCTATCCCATGGATGTTTAAACTCCCTCACTGTATTTTCCTCTACCACATATTCACCACCTTGTCATCATGGAACAGGACAGGAAGGAGAAATGGGCAATACAATTAAAGGAATGGAAGAACTCAGCTTTGAAGACAGTTTCCAGATTGGGCTTGTTTACTTTGGGGGAAAGACGTCTACTTCGGGGTAGGACTACTGTAGCAACCAGTGTTCCTGCCGCCTGTTAGCTGCATACATGGTCGCCTTCACCGACTGTTGGTGGATGCCATCACATAATCTGTGTATCTTAATTGTTACTGGAATAGCCAATAGGCCGGTAGTGTGCACATTACTTAACTAGTCATGTCTGTTTCTCCAGAGTGCTGTGCTTCCCACAGACTCGTTTGCTGCAACCTCCGCTTGAAGATCTGGCCATCCTTTTAGCCGTGGAGGCGAGAAAGGGGTCGCATATCCCAATGGAGGAAGAGGAAACCTGAGGACCTCTCCTTTCATCTCAGTTACATATTGTCATATGTTACTATATCTTGGCAGTTTAAATGTTATTATGAATGTCTCCCTATTCTAATAGTGCTTCAGAATCTGCGTGCATAAATTAATTTGATGTCTGGTTTTACAAAGGTCACCTTAGCCAATCTTGAAGAATGATTGGAGGTACAAAAGTATGTTCTGATTGGGATTAGGTGCTAAAGAAGCTTTTCTTGATACTTAAGCTTAGATTGTGTACCTGTTCGAGAGAGAAACATTTGACCTTCTAGCATTAAGGTAGCTTGAAGTCTGAGGTGCTTTCAGGGAGGCCCCACCTGGGCACAAACGATGGACAATTCAACTACACTTTTTTATTACCTATCCTGGGTTTTGTCTGGCATGTGGACGACAATTTCTACATTACCAGACATGGACCGTAATGGCAGTTTCCTCAGGTATTGTACTTTTTTTGTTTGTGCATGTGTGTCAGTTGTTTACACTTCTTTTATTACGTGGTTTCATTGAAATGAAATGCTGACGCAGATTTGCACACACACTGTAAATGCAGTGGAACCAGATTCCTGAAGATTTGGCTTTTAGTAGAGGACATGGTCTGGCCTATTGATTGCCGTCTCCCCTTGAAGACTTCTGTGGTTCTCCTTTCCATAGAGAAATCAAGAATGTCCTGCTCTTCTGGCCAACCTGGTGGGGACCAGGTGATTCACTGTGGCCTTATGTTGCCACTTTGGTCACCCACACATTTTTATCAACTTGACAGCGAAGCACAACACCCTGGGCTTAGAAGTGAATCATGTGTGCAGATGATTGTATATATTGCATCTTTTTCTTTTGATTGAAATGGATGTGCAAATGAAAGGTTTGTGAGCCCTGAAAAAAAAAGAGGGAGTTGGGTCCCATAAAATCTGGCTTTTTGGTGGGGGAGGTAGGCTGGCCTTCTGCCTGCCATTTCCCCTTGAAGATTTCAGTGGTTCTCCTCTTTGGAGAGGGTCAAGAAGGTCCAGCCTTCTAGCTAGCACTTTGGCTGGGGCGTGAAGCAAGGGGGTTGAGTATCCCTTTGAGAAGTGTGATCCCAGAAGAAGAACGATTGTAGACTCCACTGGAGCTCTTAACAATTTAGCACAAGTATCCTGTGGTAATATAGAGGTAAAGTAGCCTGTACCATATTATTTTCAAAAGTACTGCTCATTGGAAAAGGGGAGGGGGCACGTGAAGCCAAAATATTGGAATATTTAAGGCAGAAGAGTTAGTATCTTCCCGGGAAGACCTTGGTGGAGATGAAGAAGTTGTTTCAGTCTTTTTTCAACTTAAGTAACAATGTATATTCAATGTATGTTATAGGGTATATAGAACATAGGGTTAATTACTACATGTATATTTTTCCTGCCTTATTGTTCAGCTAAACAGGTAATTCAAGCAGAAAAGCTAAATACCGTGTTTCTGAGATGTTTTCCACTTCCTGCATACGTTGTATTCTGAACTGATGAGGAAAGACTGTGTAATTCTCAGCAGCTAACGCCTATAGTTCTTTCCACTGCGGCGTAGGCTTCTCCTGCATATAAACATTTAAGACGCTGTAAACGTCTTTCTGATATTGTAAAAGGTTGTCGATGCAAGTTGAACTGCATTCCTTTAAAACTCCTTATGCGTACTTACTGGAGTTGACTGTGAAGGATCCAAATATAACATCCCATCAAAATATAATAATAGATTGTAAATTTGCAAAAGCAGGGCCCTCTTTTCAGTCTGTACGAGTATGTATTAACATGTGTTTAATGTTACTGTCCATTTTGCATATTGTCAATTTTAATGTTGTTTTTCATTTTCACTTCCCTTATATAACAGTGTTACGTAACCTGCTGTTCTATAAACTAAATGTAATAATAATGATAATGTAAAGATGGCCATTCACCCAAATGCATAAAGAAAAAACATATATATATATATATATATATATAATTTGTGTGTCTAAAAAAATGCATAGGGTAAAAATTCACATACAGGTGTGCGTTTTAGTTGTGTTTGAAGTTGGAGTGTACCTTTAATTATCTGTTTAAGACTAACTTAAAACCACTGTTTTCAAAGCAGAAAAGAAGTGCCAAAGATAAACTTAATACTAAAACTATGAAAAAAAAATAGCTTTCTACTTCTATTTCTATTTTTCTATTTTTACCACAGAGTTTTTCCTTTTTCAGTTCCTCCCACCTTGTGGCTCAGTCATAGTGATTGAGTATCAAGAGTGAGCAAGCATGATCAAGCCACTGCTGCTTAGTGAATGAATTGAGAGCACTAACCACTAAGTTGAGAGCACAGACACACAGATTGCCGGCAGAAGATAATAGCGCGTCTAGTCTGCCTTTTGTAAAACATGCAAAGATCTCCACTTAAAGGGGCTCGTATACGAATGAAGAAAAGGAAATATATGGTGTAATATGACCTTAACACAAGGAATACAAGTACCATGCACCCACAAGGGATGAGTGGGAAAGGTGCTCCCAATGTATTTTGCAGGTCTTAACTTAGGGCCTGTCCTCCTCCGGAGAGGATGCCAGACACTTCCTTCTGAGGACCCCGTGAAAGACCTGCGAAATGTGTTGCAAGGCCAGTTTAATGTTTAATGGACCCATTTGGGAAAATCACCTTCCTGAGTAGGTCCGCTTGAGTGGACCTACTCAGGAAGGTGATTTTCTTTTATGTTCCAACGGTGGGGATCATGTACATGGATGTGTGCAGCTGTATTTTATTTCTTCTTCCAAGTGCATTTTTTAACATTCCTTCAGTGAAGTTTTCTTTTGCACTGCACTATTGGTGACATCTCTCCTTTTGTTGAGCAATGTGGAGGCTGGTAGATATAGAAGAGCCGTTTCCCATTCATGTTTGTAAGGATGTAGGCCAGGTATTCCTTGTGTTGGTGGTCGTATGTTGTATATCTTCTGGATATACTTGTTGGTGACATACTGAAGGAGTGTGTTAACAATTAATAAAGGGAACCTTCTTTTTTAAAACAAACTTTTGCTCTTGAAATTGTCTTTTGTTTTCTTATACCTAGCGAGTTGGAAGTCTACTGCGCTTAGTCATATACCCATAGGAGGTTTGTTTTTTCTTTTGAAGGTCCATAAAAGTGCTTAAACATAAATTGGTTCTAATGGTTGCCAGTGTATTTATAGATATGAGATCCATTGGATGCTTGTGTAGCAAGTTGTAATTTACAACATAACTGCTGCTTATTTACGCACACACGCTAACACCACCACCTGGACCACTGGCCAATGGCACCTCCTGTCGCGCAGCTGGACATTTTTATTTGGGGCCTGTCGTTTGTTATGTTTCTAATTGTTGTTTTTCTAAATTATGTCAGTAAAAATGGACATAGCTGTATTGGTCTCAGAGAAGGTGGAGTCTTTAGTCGAAGTGGATACTTTTTTTGGGCTATCACATTAGACGATCTTTACATCTTTCTCTACGTTGACCCAATAAAAGTTATCCACTTCGACTAAAGACTTTAGACTGTATCAACCATTCTTTTGTAACAAATATGATGTGTTATTCTCTATATGATAATTCCACTTTTTCCCCCCCAACAGTGCAAAATTTTGGAGCCATTCAGAGCATCCTTATGGGTAAGAAAACACCTTTTTTAAGTTTTATGTCAATAAGTTAAAACCACTAAACTTGACACAGCTGTATTTATTTTATACATATATTTTGGTGATATTTTTTAGTTCTCTATGGAATATTACTACATTGTTATAACAATAAAATAACCTTAAAAACATTTGGATCTGTTGGTGTTAATTTACCTGATCTTAATAGCATGTAAGATCCTCACAGCTCTGCAATAAACAGTGCGAATGCATCCTGGGGGTAATGAGAGTCCGCTAATGAGTAGGATATTGTAAATATTTTTGTACTTTAAGCTACTTGGCCACCTACTGTGGTTCAGTTCTAACCATATTTTGTTTCTGTGGCTCAGCAAATGAGTATAATGTTTCTTTCAACCTTGCTTTTAGGTGGACATGAGCCTTACATAGAAATATTTGAACAGCCTCGACAGAGAGGAATGAGATTTAGATATAAATGTGAAGGGCGATTAGCTGGCAGCATCCTCGGTGAGCACAGTACCGATAATAACAGGATATACCCATCCATCCAGGTAACTCTATCTTGCCAAATACAATGTTGAAATAAATGACCAGTGTTTATCTCTCTTTCTCTCTCTCTCTCTCTCTCTCTCTCTTTCTCTCTCTTTCTCTCTCTTTCTCTCTCTTTCCCTCCCCCCTCTCTCTCTCTGTCGCTCTCTCTCTTTCTCTCTCTCTCTCTCTCTCTCTCTCTTTCTCTTTCTCTCTCTCTCTCTCTTTCCCTCTCTCATTAGAATTTAATCTAGACAAAAGTCCATGTGGTGCACATTGACAACAAAAGACAGAAAACCTGAGACAAACGTCTTTTCAAAGCATTAGCGCAGGATGTAGATCTAGACCCATTTACTTTCAAGGGCATACCTCTTTGGAAAAACATCATTGAAAAACTTTGTAGAACCCTAGCCAGGAAAAAAAAGACCTGCAACATCCTACAGATATAAAATATGTAGAATACATGTTTGCTGCAGCCTCTATCACCACAAGCTACATGTATCAAAGATAGACAAATAAAGAAGTTATATGCATTGCTTGCTGATTTTTTGGTAACAGAAAACTGTATTTCTAATATAAGATCTGAACAATTATAACCAATCCATAAAAAAACTCAGTGTTCATGCATTAGTATTTCCCTAGTGCCATGAGGTCGTAGCTCACACACAAATAGTTGGCCTCCCATTTGGTCGGACTGGAAACTGATCATCTTCTACACTCAAGTGTGAAGGAGGTGTCGGTGCTTCTCATCCCACCGCCACAAAGCACTAACCCACATTAACAGTGGGTTGGAAACAAATTGTCAAGAGGCACGGCACAAATGTTCCACCTAGGGAAGCTATCTTTAGGTAGCCAACCATGCACAGATGGGACGTTTTTAATTATATGTCAATTTTTTTAGTTTTCCCCATTGGCTTTAGTTGCGTCCAATTTGTCGATCCAACGCACCGTAAAACAGCATGACTTGAGACTCTGGGCTGTGTAAATAAAACATTTTTATTTTCTTTGAAAGCATCATGAAGTTTGTTTCCAAACCGATTTATATATTTGCAGATTATGAATTATGTTGGCAAAGGGAAAGTGAGAGTCACTTTGGTTACCAAAAACGAGCCATACAGACCACATCCTCACGATCTAGTTGGCAAAGACAGCAGGGATGGATATTACGAAGCTGAATTTGGTCCTGACCGTAAAGTTCTAAGGTAAACATATGTTGCAGTCATAGTGGAGCTATTTTCCAAAGGGCGAGTTTACCGTCCCTGACAGCCTCACCAAAGAAGAATGCATATTAAAGTACTTTGTGAGCACTTTCACAGGCAGTCTTTAAAAACAAAAAATAAATAAAGACATGTTTTATGTAGAAGCTGCAGCTCCCCACCACCTCATCTGTGGTCCAACAATTCTCGCCACTGATTGGATGCTTGATGGGTGATGGCTGAAGAATTCTTTTAAGTATTAAGCTACCTAAACTTTTGTTTTGCCTGTGATTATTTATTGATACAGTGCCATCATATTCCACAAACAGGACTGTTTAAAGAAATGATGGTACTAGACATGTCTATAGATTGATTGGAGGGGTATGGTGGGAAAACACCTGATAGCAGGAATGAGACTTGGAAAGGCGGTGTTGGACGGGCAGATGGAAATCCATTGCTAATTTAATAGGCTTTCCTGAATAAATGTTTTTTTTAGAGATGTTTTGACAGACAGGATGCTTACAGGTGAGTCTCATAGGCTGCTGTTTGGGCATTTTATAGGGTGGGGGCTTCACACCTTGTATGCAAGCATAAGAGATGGTGATTAGAGCACGTATTAGAGGACTTATTAATATACAATATCATAACCTGATGTATATTTTTGTGGCTGCTTTGTACACATTATAAGTGACAGGTTTAGAGCATAGTGAGAGTTGCAGTACTTGGAGGATTAACCAGTACCGTACAGTAGTTGAAGGCATAAATGCATCTGTGCACAATGAAAACTGTTCCAGTGATTGAGTGTCTGTCTACAGCCTACTAATTGTGTCTTGTTCTGCATATATCCTATCAAATATTTAATTAATTGTGGTATATAATTGATCATCTTAAAATAGAGACAGCAGAGACTAGATCTCCAGCTCTTGTCAAACTACTGCTCCTACATGTCTGAAGCAGTATCCTAAATAAAAGTCATGTCCCTTTGGCTGTCACTTTTAAAATGAATCCACAACCAAGTTCAAAGATATTGCTTCCAGTCGCCATGACATCACACGTTTTTGACCCAGTTGTGCTCCTTTCATTTTCTGGTTTTGTTGGTTACTCCTAATGCAGGGGTTTGTAATATGTCTTCAAAGAGATCCTTTAAGGTTTGGTTTTGTGTTCAGCTTTTTGTAGATTAGCTTTTTGCATACAATGTAACATTGGAATCCTGTCATTTGTAGTTTTCAAAATCTGGGCATTCAGTGTATCAGAAGAAAAGAAGTTCGAGAGGCAATCCATAACAGGATTGTGAGCAAAATCAATCCATTTGGTGGTAAGTCTGAGTTCCATTTTTAAAATATTACTTTGTGTAAAAGAATATAATTTTATAAATGATCTAATTCACATTTATATCAGTTTACATTGCTAAAACACGTAGTGTTGGCAGTTCCACAAGACGCCAAAAATTATCTTCAAGAAGTGTCTGCAATGACTAGTCAAGTCATTTTTATTATACGTTGACTTGGTACATCACAATTTACCCTCGCTAGCTAAGCTTCTTTAAGAATATGTTTTGCATCAACATGATGGCTGTTTTTGGTTACTGAGGAAAAGCTGAATCAGGGTGTGTCATGAATCAGGGTGATGCAAATCATTATGAATCTTTTTGAGACTCACTTCCTGTTCAAATTAAATATAATTAATGAGATGGTGAATAAATGCCAGATATTTTTTGTTAAAGGGATAGTCACATGCAGGGGCATAATAAAAAACCTCAGCGTCCGGTGCGAAACTTGCTCCAGGTCCTCGACTCCACCAACCAACATGTCCCACATTGCCAGCTTTGCCCCCTGTGAGTGCCACATTTCCCCCCAAATACCCTACTGCCATCTTAGCCCCAAACAGCTTGCTTGTACCATCTTTGTCCCCAAACAGCTTGTCAATGCCCACAAACAGCCTGTCTGTGCCATCTTTGCACCCAAAACACATGCCTGTCCACACTATTTAGCTGCAGGAGTGGTGTGTATTTCTTCCACCATTCTGTGTGCAGACTGATTCAGCATACAGGAAGTGGATTGGATGTTACTTCCTGCATGCCGGATCAGTCAGACACCGCGTGCAGGGTAAAAGCTGTGGTTATTACCCTCACCTTGTGACTTTAAAGGGGTGCACAAGTGGTCGCTCCTAGAGGGAGCGATAAAGGGCCTTTGTACGTCTATGAAGATATTCCATTAAATAACAGCCGCATCCAGCAACAATATTAATTTACAACATTAAGGTCTACACTGTACTTCTGACTCATTTACTGTTATTTATATGGACAAAATGTGCTTTTCTTTCAAACTTCTGTGATCCCAACAGGTAGTGTATATCCATCCTGCTCGAGGAGCTAAACTTTAATCAGAAAAATCTTTATGAATTAATATTCATAAAAAAAATGAAATTTTATTTTTTGCAAGGTTCCTTTTTTTGCATAACAGGAAGTGAAACAGTCTGGTTCTAAGTTTTACAAGGAAATACTTGTACCCGGCAAACCACCTAAAGCACTGAACAGATTAAAAATGCATTAACCCTTTAGTTTAAGGTGTAAGGACTTTCAGACCTGAAGATGTTTGTTATAAAAAGTGTGGACAGTTCCCCTTTTAGATTAAAAATAAGTTTTGTTTTTTAAATGTTTTTAGTTTTTACATAATGTTTTCAGGCAGGTGCGTCTTAGCCGTTTCTGTGTGTTCTAGCGTTTATCTTAGTCCAATCTACTAGACAAACACCCCAACTCCTTATATAATGCCTGTGGTACAATAGACTAACAAAGCTCTATGGCAGAGGTGGCCAAACTTGCTTAGTTGCCAATAGACTTCAGATGTTTGAGAGGCGCGAGACATGCACATTTTGTTACAAAAATTATAAATAAATATTAAACACATGTACGTAATATTTATTCATATATGAAAAAATAATAAACTGTTAATATTTTTTAGTTTCAATAATCACAAAGTTGTCCAATATATTTCTGCGAGACGCGTATTACATATGAAAGAGCGACATGCGGCTTGCGAGCCACAGTTTGGCCACCCCTGGTCTATGGAGTATCAGACTAACAAAAGTCTAAGGAGTAATGGACTTTGTTATACGATTCAGTGTGGTGTTTGAGCATGGAACTTTGCCCAAAATATCACAATTGACAACAATGGCAGCTTCCATGGCTTGTGGATAAAGGAAGTTTATTGGGGCAAAATGAGAAAAAAATGCTCAAGGAAAAATATTTCATATATTTAGTCTGCTTTAGAACTGGACTGTAAATCCTTACAGATGGCAACAGAAGGGATATATATATATCTTCCTATGCAATGCGTTGATACGTTATTTCAAAGATATTTGGGTATGTCAAGTTCCTCCATGTCATGATCCCTTAAATAATTCCATCTTCATGAGACCAGCAAGAGGTCATAGCCGTCCCCATCTAATTGCCAACATGTAACATGGCTTTTTAAAACAACCTAATCGTTAAACAGTTGGTGTTTTTATTTAGAAAATAATCTAAAACAAGAGGGTCGGATAATTAGATGGAATGGAAGGAAGTTTTACTTTACTCAGAGGGTGGAACAGTCTCCCAGCTGAAGAGGTAGATTAGTGATAGCTTTATGGCTATTTAATGCATGTTTAAATTCCCTTACTGTATTAGGGTTTGAGTCTTTACATCAGAAAAACACTAGCAGACTAGTGGGATTGAATGGTTCTCATCTGCTATCAAATTCTATCTTTCTAAAAATATATACAAAAAATAGTTGTTATTTTTTGTTAATCACAAGTAGATAATCAATCAGTGCACATACTAAATAACAAAACATCAATTTAACATCCATGTTTATTAAATAATATTGTAGATAAAATATTGTGTATAAACACTTTACAATTAAAATACTAACAAATGCATAAGTACTTTCTTTTTCAGACTTATTTCTTACATCTTAACTTTTTGTTTCATTGGAAAAATAATTATAGCTCTCTGTTCTCACATTCTTTTCAATAGTGACTATTGTGTGGTAATTTTATTTGTAAAGTTAGTGTAGTAACGTGGGTCACGTAATTTGAATGCTAAAAGGTTGACATGCCTTGATAATCGCTTATTAAATGATTATTTAATAATAATCGCTTATTATTAAAACACAAAATGACCATAAAGGCGAAGAACTTTGTAATTTTAGTAAAGAGCGATATATATATGCTATTTTTTTCACCTTTTGGTGACCTGAAAATGTAAATGCTGCAGTCATGTCGCTTTACCTTGGCAAATGTGGGCAGCTTTTCCTGCCCCCTCCTCCTCCGTTTGTAGGTGTAGAGGAAGTGACTGATGTTACACTTCAGTTCTTTGACCTTATCAACAACACCCCATTCACATTAATTATTTGCATGGATTATAAATAGTAATGTTAACACATGAGCCGAAATGTGTAAGGACGCCGTAGCAGGTACTTTGAGAGAACCACAGATGCAGCATCATCTGTAGACGTAGTCATTGATGTCATTGATGCTAGAACTCCACAGCCTACCTTCCTGTTCGTGCCACGATTCAGGGTTTGAAGGCATATTCTTGACTTTGACACTTTGGCTATTTCAGAACACCTAATATATAGCCTAATTAGGTGTTTTAATTAACCTGTGAGTGCAAGAGAGGTGAGAAACAAGCAGCAGTTGTAATATAACACACACATGATGGCGTTTATTATTGATTTATACAGCGCCATCATATCCTGTAGCTCTGTACAATGGGTAAACAGGGCAAAAAAAGAAGCTTACAATCTAGAAAGTTTCTGTTGGCTTTCTAAAGAAATAAGGATTTGTCCTCCCTTGCTGTATGTAGTAGACTAACTACCCTGGGGTCTCAGATGTTTTCAGGCTTCCCATATAATATCAGTTAAATATACTACAGATTATTGCTTTATTGAAACAAATGCCATAGCTGTTACTTTAACTTTAACAGCTCTTTGCATAACTGTCTTATAATCTATAAACTTCCTTTGCCGAGTTTGTTTGTTTTATTTTCACACACTCTTATCTGGAAGTCATCACATCACTTAATACACTGATTGTAAACGTTGGTATGCAATCCTAGATTTAATGGCCTTGTATAGCTGGTTGTATATCCAAGGAAAGAGGAAGGTCAGTATAATGTGTTAAAACTGCCACGCCAAGGAAATATATCTTAATGCACGTGGGACGTAAAAATCCGCCATATAGCATTAGGGACACTGTTCTGTCGGTGACAGGAGAAGAGAGGGACAGTAATTATTTCTGATGACTTAGCAGTAAGCAGACAATATAATAAAGCATCTGAGGGGGTAGTAGAAGCATTATAAAACACAATCTACAGACACCAGACAAGCCAGAAGGTTTGTTTTTCCCTATATGGTCTGTGCAGGGCAAAAGATAAAATTATCTTCAGAACATGTCAAAATAAATTATGACATAGAATACAGCCTATTATTGATTGGTTATGAGGTATAAATCACCGGTTTATGGATCCAACACATCCAAGAATGCAACAGCAAACAGCATGTGTTAATATCAAACCAGTTAATGTCCGGTCCACTCAGCAACAACAAATAAAATAAAAGGCAATAATTAGGGTGGTAAGAAAAAGATCACTATATTAGTCCGTAGCAATGGTACTAATACAACAATTAAGAAAACAAGTACTCATATATATGTATTTTAATAACGTGTATAGATTATTAGTGACATTTCTAATAGATGTAAATAATGTCAAACTTCTGAAAAAATAACAGGTAAAACTACATCACTGCCTTTATTACGGGTTATAAGCTGCAGTCTCACAAGCCGTTATATACAATAATGACATATATCATTTCCCCAAAGAAGGGATAAACTCTTCTACTGTATATTAAATAAGACAAAATCCACGTCTATTTAGAATTATAAAATGCCATCATATCTACCACCAATTGTTGCTTTGGTTCAACTGGTCCCTGTTGATATAAATCAAGGTCCAGTGGAAAAATGAAGTGGAAAGAAAAATATCTTTTTTAACATTAGGCAGCTGCCATAAAATTTCAATTATCCAGGAAAAGATAGTAAATTTGATTATTAGATAAAGTAATTATGAGAGTAAAAATACGGTCCAAAATCTCAGTAGCCCAAAATCAATTATCCCGGTCCCCTCATTTTTCTAAACATAAACTTTATTACCATAATCTCCACCTATTGATTGAAATTGAAATAAATCAGTGTGCTAAAACAAATAATTGTTTATGATTCTATATAAATTGCATATAAGAAAATGGACCAGATCATTGTGTTTTATCTTAAGCAGGATTAGGTGGGAAACTCACACACATGTATAATACATCTCATGTCCTAAAGTTGTCACCCTTCTCCTCATCCATCCTTTACCAAGGTTATCTGAACATTCCACAACCAGATCATTAGGTGCACCTCAATAGATCAGAGATAGCTTGATAGGAGGAATAATGTGTGTGCATGCATGAGATTGCCATTCATTTATTCCCAATGTGATATGATAACAGGCACCTGTGGAGGCCATTAACACTAGACACCATTAGTGCAGCTGCAAAGAGTCCATTTGTGAAGCAAGAAGCCATGAAGGGACCCTCTAAGACCGTGAAGCTCCTTGAACTGCCGTAGCTTCACAAGCCCAAGTTACTTCTCTGGTTCAAGTTGAAAAATCCTAAAAGGCATGCATTCTAAAAATATTTTTATCGAAACAAATATATATAATAATCTAAAATATGGTAAATAAAAAGCATAAAGTAGATTGATGATAATAGTATCTAAAGATGCAGAGCAACTGTTGGTCCTTAACATAATGTTTCGATTTCTTATATCTCTACGCAGTGCGAGAAGAACAACTTCTTACCATTGAGGATTATGACCTGAATGTTGTACGGCTGTGTTTCCAAGTATTCCTCCCTGACGAACATGGAAACTATACAAGAGCTCTGGCACCTGTTGTTTCAAACCCAATTTATGATAATCGTAAGCTATTTTTATTTCATATTATTTACTAATAACAATGTGTAATTTTCATGCACATTATAGTATTTATGTATATATATATATGTGTGTGTGTGTATATATATATATATATATATAATATATAATAATACAAAAGCATAGCATTCACATAAGATTTGCAATAAATTCAACATGAATATGTGGGTTTCCTGAGATTATATGTCATTACAAAACAAATTAGGAAATTAGGGGCATAGGTTCCCTGACAACGTGCATTTGGTTGAAGAGGAAATATCTGCTGTCTCGGTCCCCTCTTCTTGGTTACTTCACCGGCAGCTGTCCTCTTCATCCCGACATGTCATTCAGTGGCATGTGGTTGTTTGCTCCCAGTGCTATCAACTTTAGAGTTTAAGTTTGAAATATAGTGAAAGGAAGAAAGTATTTCACATGTGGCCAAAGATGACTGACCCCAGTAAAGAATATTGCCTTACAGTGATAATGCTAGAGGATTTGGTTACTCTACTACTCATGCACCCCAATAATATGCTTGTACCCATATTGTTTTTTTTTCCCAAATTACGTTATTTAATAAATTATAGATTTGTAAAAATAGCAAATCCTAACAGAAAACATGAAATAATATTTATTAGGTGCTCCAAATACAGCTGAGCTGAGGATCTGCCGTGTAAACAAGAATTGTGGAAGCGTAAGAGGAGATGATGAAATATTCCTTCTCTGTGACAAGGTTCAAAAAGGTAAATATGGTGATGATGATTGATCCAAAAATGCTACGGTGACCAGACGTGACAATTTGGTGGGAATGGATAATTAAAGCACACAATTTATAGCTAAATTAAAATGCTGATTATTTCCGGGACATTTGGGGAAAAGTAGCATATATTTATGTGTGTTTTTTTCACTCTTGTCATGTCCATCACTATACTCAATAAAGAAGACATTTTTTTCATGTTTTCTGTTGTAGATGACATAGAAGTCCGCTTTTTCTCAGACAACTGGGAAGCTAAAGGAACATTTGGACAGGCTGATGTGCACCGTCAAGTTGCGATTGTGTTCAAAACGCCTGCATTTCCTTTCAACATCACTGAACCAACTACTGTAAAAATGCAGCTTCGAAGGCCTTCCGACCGAGAAGTCAGTGAACCAATGGATTTTCGATACCTGCCTGATGAGAAAGGTGAGGTAACCTCTTTACACTCTTCAGATGACAACATTGACAAATTACCAATGCACTATTGTTCTGTTTACTGAATATAATGCAAAAACAATTAAGATATACCTCTTTAGGACCCAATCGGTCTTTCTCTAATGCCCCTATTTTCTAGGAACTCAGAGTGTTTGTTGGCTTTAAATACATTTCCCTCTATAAAAACCTTACTCTTACACAAATAATCAGCTGGTCACAAAGCCTCATGAACATTTCTAGTGAAGCCCTCATCATAGCCATGGAATAAAAGTGTCCATCTTTGGCCATTTTAAACGTTGGGCAGTACAACACTGTGTTACTGTTCTTATAAGCAACTTGTAAGCCAACCTGGTGTCATCATTAAATGGCAACTTGTAATCAAAGTCCTTTTTATGGATGGATGTGCTTCAGAATGCAAGACCGTGTCTAACAAGTAGCATAGCCTTTCTGGACCATGAGGATTCAGGGTATCTCCTGCTTAGAGGAGTTGAAGCAGAAAGCTTCAAAACCTTGTATCAAATGTAAAAAAATTTCACATTTTAGCCTGTATTATAACTATATTTTATTCACAGTTACTTTAAATCTATGTTCTTAAAATCTGTATTAACAAAATGTTTTTATTCTGCAGACCCATATGGCAATAAAATTAAAAGGCAAAGAACATCCTTAGTGCTACAGCAGTTCAAAAAGAAGTATGGTAAGTAACATAATTACCTGGTTAATAACTGATAATTTTACCTCAAACACTCTTTTCCTGTATGACGTCATCTGCAATGGAGATCAACAGAATGGGGGGCAGCATTGTCAAAACCATAGGCTTCCTCAATTTAACCCAAAAATCCAGGGGTGCAGCCTATATTCGAGGATTTGCCTACAGTCAGGACATATGATATTCCTGATTTCAGTTCTTGTTTTGTTTGATGCCAAAATGTTATTTGCAAAAAAGGGTGTTCAAATATTTCTCCTCTCTATTATCTGGTCTAGAAATGGAGGAAAACATCAGAGTTGTGCCACAGCAGAAGTTTGTAGATGACAAACAAAGTATAAAACCAGGTAATGTTGATGTACAATATTTCATACGTAATAGTGGATAGTTTATCTTCAAATGTGTGCTTATCCTGTTATGGGAGACTAGTCTAGTCCTTAAAATAGTATTCTTTTAAATGCATGTATGAGTCTATTTTACACAGAATCCAATTAATTTGAATGCATGAAAACTTGTACATACATTTTAGTTGGAATGAGAAAATGAGATTTATTTTTGATTTAACAATACTTATGTGTTCAGTAACTCCCCCATTGGGGTCAGAATGTATTATCTTGTTTAGTTCATAAGCTCACAAGATGTTTGAATGTTAGTGCTGTATATTTCTAAACGCATCCTTCTCTTTTCCACCTGCCAGCTTTAGCCTCAGCCACATAGTCTTTCCCTGTAGACCAGAAGTTGGAGTTGGTAGTGTTTTTGCATAAAACCTTAACCTGGTCCTGCCTACATGTTCATTTATTTCACATTTGAATAATATAACTTTTTATTAAACAAATGCTTTATTTTCCTTATTGCAGAGCCATTCGTTAATCAGTCGGACTGTATGAACCGTTCTCAAGTTGCGCAACCCTCCCCAAAAGCATTGTTTTCATCAAACACCCTCAGCAGCTCTATAATGCTAGATTTCCAGAGGTTTGCTGTTCAACCAAGCACACAACATCTTTCCAATTCACTCAGGAATTTGTCGAACATGGGGGACAACTGTTATAATGTGGCACCTAACACCGTCCCTTGTACCTTCACACAAAATGAATTTCAACAGCTTCCAATGATTCATAACCCTGGGTCCCTCTGTGTAAGTGTTCCATATCAGTCGACATGTAGACCTCATAATGATTCCAGTAGTGCATCCAATTTGCAAGGAAGTGGTTTTAACATGTATGAGAACAACCCGAGGAACCCATTGACTGGAACCAATGGAACAGCAGCCGGTTCTATAAATGTACCAACAGAAGTAAGTTACATGGGCATTCCTTATCAGTCAAACATAAAGGAAGGGACGTCTCTCCTGGATTCATTAAGTGGTTTGAGCACATCCACGTCCTCGAGCGTTCTACCCAACACATTTCAGTCCAGTGGGTTTGTGCAATCAACAGTAAACTTTCAGACTTTGCAAAGCGACAGTGACATGCAAAATCAAGAAACACAACAAAACGAGGACTCGTTTATAAGTATGGAGTCTCAGCTAGAAAGTATATTGAAGACGTTAGCAGAATCAGAGCAAAGATTTAATGTCTAGCAAACATTCGTCGGGGAAGGCATCAACTCCCTCACCTTTTATAAACAACACGTTCTGTTTCAATGCATAGTTTGCTATAAAAATAAAAAGCTTTTACTTTCCGGGAACCAAAGGGTTGTTTTGTGCATGGATCCACAAAACTTTGTTTAACCCCTTAAGGACAATGGGCGGTCCCTAAACCCATTGAAAACAATGCATTTTGAGCCCGTTCATGTACGGGCTTTGTCATTAAGGGGTTAAAAAAAAATTAAAGAGATTGGGCTAATTTACCAAGACTAGCAAATCACTTCTCAAAACAACAGGGATTTTGCCATCCATTACTCATTTAAAAATAGCAAATGTAGGCCAAGCCAGGACCAGGACAAAACATCGGCCCAGCCACTTCCACCAATGTCTCAATGAAACTATGGTGTTTCTGCTGTCACTGTGTGTAACAAATGACATCATACAATGTTCACTGGCCCGCAGGGCATTTTTTGTTGAAAAGACGTTATGCGCCATTGACTAAGTGTTATGGGAGCAAAGAAGAAACTGAATATGATTAGTGAAAAATTTACTAAATTCACTCTATTATCTGGTAGATGTATGATTTTAATGAGTACTTGTAGACTAAAATACTCAGGGCATAACATTTTCTCCGGCAAAATGCAGCCAGATCATATAGATGCATACTGTGGATATACCCATGCTAAATGTATGTCATCAAAAATGCAATTAATGTAATGAAGAAATTCAAATAATGTTTTTTTTTTAATTTGTATGTTCTTTTATTTCTACTAAATGTTCTAGAATTTATATATAGGTTACAAAAAGTGCAGTTTATTTTTTATACTTTTTTAAAATGTTTTGAACATATGCAGTATTCGCTGCTATGCGAATGTTCATCAACAACCATAATGACTGTGTCATTGTATTGAAGTGTAAGCTAGATTACATCACCTAGATGTGTTTGTTACCTTTTTAACTAAAAGAGGGGTATGCAGTGTATACCCTTCCCTAAATCCAGGTGTTAAAGATGCATTTGCAACCAAGCAATACAATGGCAAGCAATTCCTAAGTGGCCTGCGTTCCGGAATGCAGGTATAGAGGGGAATAACAACCATGGGCAGATCAAGATCCCTGCTTGCATGGGGTCACATGACCTTGTACGGCACCCAACGCATAACAGCTGTGAGACGGTTTTCATTTTCTTTGGGGAGGGGTAACAGGAGTGGGTCCAATGAAAAAATTGTTTCTTAGTGTTTGCAATAGTTTTCCTAATGGCATAAGTATACGTTAGCTCACTCCTGAGACCTTTAAAGGTCCACCACAGTGTATTCTGAATTGTCACCTGTGTTAAAGCAGGGATAACAGCTGTATACATCATGTCTCCAGTTTGTGTGACCCTGACCATCTGCCCTTTTACCCTAAGACCGTGGGATAGTAGTGTAGAAATGCCATGTTACCAGAAATGCTACAAATGTAAATTAAATGTGTATAGTGTTCTAAATGATTTTTTCCAATGTTTTGGCTTCCAAATATTTTAGTATAACAGGTTGAGGTATCTTCTCTTTAGCTAATGTATTGATTCCTCATGGTCTGTCAGTTCTAAGTTTGTCAGACCCTTTGAAGTGCTACGGAAACTGTTGGCGCTATATAAATAAAAGATAATAATGCAGCTTTAGCGCATCTCCAAAGGAAACAATAATATATATATACTTTTTTGAAATTCCATAGTAGTGAAGTAGCAATTATGGGTGAGGGTAGTGACATCTCAGAATGCTTTGGAAAGACGTATATTTTTTTGGTGGGACTACAGGATATGGTGCTTAATGTAAAGTGAAATTTGGGTTCCCTTGCGATCAGGTACAGCAGTAGAATCTCTCCCCCTGCAGATTTTGGCCGAGGGGGTAGGGGACAGAGGGGTGGCATAAGTGTTTGGGAAATGTCATCGTTCAAGTGCTTTAACTTTCTGCCACTAAGTGGATATAATCTTTATTTTTGCTAAGCAATGTGATGCTGATGCCCCAGGCAATAATGGGGTGAAGCAATAATAATTTCCAAAGTGGGAATGTAAATTGCTGTAGATATGTAAGCATATGCTTGACATTTTACATTACATACACTGCTCGCTTATTCTTCCTTTTTATATTTTCACTTAAATAAACTGAGGTTCATTGGGCCTTGTTTCCAGTTCATACCATCTATTAACATGTATGTATTAACATGCACAAAATACGATTTACTATACCCTTACCTTCCCACCCCTTAATCCCGAGGCCCAAAACATTCTGAAGTATCTCTCTTATCGCTTAACATTTGAGGGTCCCTTGTCCGTCTTCTGCTGGTTCACACCTCAGCAGTACAGTGTTCTCACGTTTTGCATCATTTACATGGGCTATGATGTCATATCTAGGGTAACATACAGCGTAACTTTGAGACAATGGAAGCACAGACCTTCACTCCTTCATAACCCTACTTTATGGGTCCTTCCATATAGTGACATCAGGGCACCCCTTGGAATGCCACTTATTACAGCTTCAGTGTGCCCACTTCCAATCCATGAGTCTAGGCCAAAATATGCTCCTGAGTGCCCGAAGGGCAGCCATATGGCCTTGGATGCTACAATCTTCAATGGGCTTGGTAAACAGTTATGTCAGGTTAGGCCATGCATCATGACCACAGTAGGGTGACTCGATGGACCCTTTAACTGTAGCCATCTAGTCACCTTATGAAACAATGTAATCAAGAGGACCATTTAAAATGTAATGTGAGTTTTACATACAGAAGACCAATAGGTTACCCTTTGAGGAACTCTACTTTTTATACTTAACACCATCGTAGGGAAAGATTTACGAACCCAGAAGTCTTTAGAAAAGTTGAATACTGTTGCTACTCCTGCAAGAAAGACCCTTAAAATACATGGCGGTATAAGAGAATTGAAATGTTCAACTCTCCTGCAGGTTAGTGAATATACTCCATAGTTACATAACCTGCTCTATAACCATGCCTTACCCTTTAGGCATATAGTTGTTCATAGAGATATAAAATAATATATCTTTGCATATATGAGATGGATATGGATGAAAAATAGCCCAGCCAACTGCCCAGGTTGCCATACTGGAAGAATACTGTCACAAAAAATGTAATGACATTATTTTTCTTATTTTCTGACGATAAAGTTCTCAATAAATTTTGTTTCAATTTAGACTGCGTTTCCTCTTTGTTCTCCTCGAGAAACAGATCATTTTACACTTTAAAACTACTTATTTTTATGTTGATTTTTTTGTATCCTTGTGATTAAAAACAGCTTGAAGATTTTTTTGTAGACTTTGGCTGGATAAATGATAACATTATAATTTTAATACTGTATTTTTTATTACGTTGTATAAATAAACTTATTATAGCAAAATACTAAAGTGTCTTCTTCACTCTCCCACTACTCCCATAATTTGCAAACATTGAAATGTCCATGTACATGCGCTGTTTAAAAGGAAATAAGTGTTTGTAACTAGTCATAACAGCAGTCGTTTATTGATAAAGGATTATTACTATTTTTCCCATTACTATTTGTCATTCATATATTCTACAGTGCAGTACAATGGTGGGAACCTATATGGAATGCTGACATTTAAATCAAGACAGAAGCTGTGGGGAAGGCTTTTCTTAATTATAATTCTATTTTGCTAATTTTATTAATATGCTGTATATCAGCAGGTAATGATGGTCGCATTTTTAGACATTTTGTTTAGAATATTATTAGCATTTTTTCTGTTGACAAAATATGACTTCTTTCTTTGAACTGAAATAAAATAGGTAATTGTCTTATAGACATACACATTTTACAGTACAAAAGAGACCGGTATCTTAATTTTCTTTTATTAAAACTCTCTTACAGTATTCTGGATTTATTTTTGAATCTCCAGGAACCATTAAGTTAATTTTAATGAACCAGAATTGAGCTATTCTGATGCTTACAGCAACATCTAATTTATAAAACACACAAACAATTATACATTTACTTAGAATCCCAACATTTGTGAGAACTATAACGTTTTGTTGTCCAAAATGATATTCCATTATGATCTTTCCCCACAGGTGTAAAGTGGGCCTTCACGGGCCTCTTTGGGTGTAGTGTAAACCGAGAAACATAGATAACCATACGGCCCATCTAGTCTGCCCTTGCAACAGCTGCACCCACTATTATTCCGCCCCTGCCTTAATATACCGGTGCACTCATTAGACAATTCATTGAAGTTAGCAAGAGATTGTCAAATTGTTGGATCTACATTTTTGTTCACTTAATCAATACCGATAAGTAGATGTTAGTATAATTACTACGAGCCAGTCTATTACTATAGTAAGAATCTGTGATTTGGAAAGGAAAACCCTACATTGATATTATGAACTGCCGAACATCATCAGCAGACCAAACTGACTCGGCAAGTAATGTGGTTCCGTGTGTGATGACATCATAAATTCAACTCTTTGTTCTTGCATAACATGAACATTTTCACAGCATACAACCTGAGACTAAATGATACTGAAATAGTAAGTTTCCTCATTTCTGCTATGGGATTTTAAGCATTATTGTCCATTGAGTTAGTAAAAAGGATTTTTCTCAGTCCAATATGAATTAGCTTAAAAAAAGACCTATGTCATCTCATTCGGATAGGTTACCATGACTCAGCTATACTCTTCAGGATCTTCATCTTCTTCACCATCCATTATAATTACATTTTATAGAGGCTGACATGACCAAGCACACAGTAGGTGTGTTCATATATAAATATAATACATCATAATGCCTAAACAATTATGACCTGTTCTGCAAGAACAAAGTTTCGCTTATCATTAAATGTGTGTCCCTGCCTTTCACATGCCATCTTTTCTCCATACCGCCCTTACCCTAGGGTGACCACATTTTTTTTTCTGCCATTCAGGGACACAGTATGAAGCAGATGAGATTACACACACAGGTGTGTATATACAGGAAAAAAGAAAAAACCTGAATATAAGAATGCCTTATAAGAAAAAAGTTTTACTAATAAATGTTAATTCACATGTAAACTATTTTTCATATTTAATAAAAACTATGATTGAGAAAAATGCATTTTTGGTTTTATTTCCTTTTATTTGCCAACCTGCCCCCCGTTATGCACATCTGCCCCCCTGAAATACCTTATACCCCCTTATATGCCACTCTGACTCCCAGATATTCCTTTTAACCTCTATATGCCAGTCAGCCTCCCTGATATTCCTTTTAACCCCCTATATGCCACTCTGGCTCCCTGATATGCCTTTTAATCCCCTATATGCCACTCTGCATCCCTGATGTTCTTTTTAACACTCTATATGCCACTCTGCCTCCAGAAAGCCCGTATAATCCCATGTGCCACTCTTACCCTCCCCCGACTTACCAGTGCTTCTCTAGACTTCTCCCCGTGCTGCAGATTCCTTGGGGTGTAGTGGGGCAGCCGGTGAAGGTCTGTGCAATGCGCGCAGAACACCTCCGCTGCTGCTGCTGCTGCCGCCGGCACTTCCGCCTGGGCTTTTATGAATGAGCACCGGAATGACGCCGTCCCTCCGTCATAGAATCCCCGGCAGAAGTGCCAGCAGTAGCGGAGGCGCACAGACCTCCACCGGCTGCTGGAGAGAAGGAACCGGGTACCCTGCAGAGCTGCGGGCATCTGGATCTTAGTCTTTTAGTCAGACCTCTATTTGAGATCTGATTAGAAGACGACCTTGAATATAAGACGATGGTTATTTTTCAGAAAAAAAAACTCTTCTTATAATTGAGCAAATACGCTATATGTATTTCTACACTGATTCACATATGCACACCGTCACATACACATAAAATACATTTTAGATAATATATATATATATATATATATATATATCACATACACCCTGATTCACATATACTATTATATATTCATTATTACGAAGTCTTGGAAACCATGTTGATTTCAGATTTAATAATATACATACAATCATGACAGACATGAGTAGATATAGAATGTTAACCCATGTAATACCAGGGATGAGTAGATTCAGAGAATTACCAGACATTACACACACAGTCACACAAACACAGTGACAAACATAGTCACACAGACAAACAGTCACACAAACAAAAACAGTGACAAACTGAGTCACACACAGAGTCAAACACACATACCTGGTGCTGGCTGCAGCTTACTCTGAGTTGGTGTGAAGGAGGGACTCAGCCTATCAAGAGAGGCTTCTGAACTCTCAAGCAATCAGGAGAGTTGAGAAGTCTCTCCTGATTGGCTGAGACCTCCTTCACTCACTCTTAAAGGGACACTCCAATTATCATATAAACATATAACATTAAAGCATGTTATAGTTAGGGGTCCTTTCCAAATGCATAAGGGGATATCCCCCATACACATTAGCCATTTTGTCCAGCTCCACTTGAATAGGACGAGGCACCCTGTGCCATCCCTGATAACACAGGCAGCAAATCCAAGTTGATAATTCTGCTCATTATCATTATTAAAATACAGTGCACTAATAAACTGGTATGGATCTGGACATGAAAAAGCATTTAATTTCCCAGGATTTGCTGCTGAAGTGAGCAATATAACAAAGATAATACAACAAAACAGTTCACGCTCATCAAATACTATTTAAAAGCACATATTTTACATGGCTATAATGCTTATTGTGTAGCCGGATCAGTGGGACTGCATTGCTTTATAAACCACTGATGGCAGGAGCCCATCCATCCCACCCAAAGCGTACTTATACTAAACCGTCATAGTCTATAATCTCGTGCAACATTTCTTCTTTTGGAAAAATTAAACTATTTTATGGTACATGAACATTTTTATAATTGCACCTTAACTGAAACAGTGCAAACACAGTCTGCAGCGACTTGTCTGGAGTCTAAATGGGGAAATTACTGTCTTTTTTCTTAGTATTTGCTGGCAGACTACATCTTTCAAAGAAGAAAAAAAATAACCAAAGTTACATGGAGAGTGTCCTGTGAATGGGCAGCTGAATATTTTCCCATATATTAGGTGCCAACCACCATCCCACAGATAGAAAAAAAATAATATGCCGGTGCTGTATGGTGAATATGGAAAGGTACACTGTAGAACTGTGCCCACTTCGAACGCTGATCACTTCAATGCACGTGAGTGGTTTCAGATGACGAAGATCTCCCACACTAACTACGCACCACACACCCAAACCCTGAAATGGAAATGTAATATTAGCAGAGAAAGGTTAGAAGCAGTAGAGAACACCAACCCTTGGTATCCCTTCACTATGTCTCACATATATGGACTCGTTCAAATATTTCCATTCCGTCTTTTCTCTCTTTTACTTCTCCTTATCCTGGTCCCTCATACATCTCTCTCTGTTCCCACATGTACGACACACTCTCGCCCCTTCTCCATACCTTATGCTTCTCTATACTCCTTTACCTCTGGATTGTAAACTTAACGAAACGGACCCGTTTTACCTAATGTATCAATTTGTCTTAGTCTGTCAGTTCTAGTTGAAGCACTGCGTAAATTGGCGACATGTAAATAAAACAAAATAATGATAGCATGTAAAAAACAAAACAATGAAATGAAGCAATCTCCACTAGATATAATGTGCTTGAAGGAAAGTGAGAGAGGAAGTTAGCGGCTGCTTGTGTGACAGAAATATCTTTTTTTGGGGGGGAGGGGGCTGGACTGACATTCTTGTGGTGTAATACGGTTACTACTACTACTACTACTACTGGCTATAATGTGTTACTATCCACTCAAAGACTCAAAGACTTTTACATTCCACCCTTGTAAGCTACATTAGCACTTGGAAGTATTCACACTTTTTCATGTACATTTTGCTTCAGTCTGTTGTGGATAACCCTGTTGTGAGTTTATGATGCTCCTATCCTATCGACCTTAAATCCAGAGAAATTAATTGCGACCCACCAGGCTATTAGGAGACATTGTCGGGTAATAACTAAACCATGATCAAAAGTATGCGGACACCTCACCATCACACCTTTATGAGCTTGTTGGACACCCCATTCCAAAACCATGGGCGTTAATATGGACTCCCCTCTTCCCCCTCGAGGCTAAAGCTGCCTCCATTCTTTTGAGTAGGTTTCCACAAGATTTTGGAATATGTCTGTGGTCATGTGTGACCCATTCAACCAAAACAGCATTTTTAAGGTGTGGGGCACTGATGCTGAATGAGAGGGCCTGGGTGCAAATAGTGTTCCATCCCAAGGGTGTTCAGTGGCGAAAAGGTGAGGGCTCAGTGCAGGCCACTGAATTTCCTACACACCAAAGTCAACCAACGCATACATTTGTCTAAAATTTTATGTATGCTATAGCATTAACATTACCTGTCACCGAAACTTAAAAATGCACTATGCATTCCAGTAGGCAGCTTTCTCTTTCCTCTCTTGTAGCCTTTCTGTTCCATTCCAAGCTGTGTGCTAGCCACCTTCTGAAACCAGGCCCCTGTGGGATTCAAAAGGTATTCAATCACATTTGGACTACTTTTGCCAGATTTGTAGTATGGTACCAGTATGGTAAGTTTAATCAATATTTTGTATATATTGTCCTATATATGTATCAAATACATACTACCAAATGGTAGTTTGTCCTCATTTGTCCTGACCCCCCCCCCAGGCCTCCTACAAGCCATAACATCTCCCAATTTTAGCTAAAAGAAGTTTCTCTTATTTCATCTTGTGTAGCTGTGTGCTAGCCACCTTCTGAAACCATACATCATTCTCTACATCCTGAAACCACTAAACCCTAATTACAGCTGCAAGATATCTTCTCCTCCTTTTCATCCCTCTTTTTGTTTCAATTACCTATACTATTCAATTAGATTGTAAGCTTACGAGCCGAACCTTTAAAAGCTCACCATTACTGCCAGGAACCTTGTGTAAAAGTACTATAACGCTAGATGGCAAGATTATGGGCAGGGTTCTCACCTCCTGGTGTGTCTGTATGTATTAATGTATATTTGTTATGCATGTGTTAACTGCCCCATTTAAATTGTACAGCGCTGAGTAATTTGTTGGTGCTTAATAAATAAAAGATAACAATAATAATTCTGGCATCTGCTAAATCCACATTTGTCCATTAGACTTCCCATATAGTAAAGCGAGATTCATCACTCCAGAGAACGATATGCCCTATTTACCCCTTGTATAGTAATAGGTAACACAATGGTACCAGATAATCAATCAATAAACATTGTGTCCACGTGGGCAAACCTAAACGAGAGGTGGTAGCCATGTCAGTGCGCCGGCATTTGCCTGGTATGAGGCATGGGATGAAATTCACTGGCAGCATGTGAACACACAATCCCCGTGCCCAATATCAGGAGACTGCTGCCGGGTGAATTAAAGAACACAATTTCGCTATGAAACAGAGAGACAATGACACAGAAGACAATCTAGTTCAAATATTTCAAGGTAGGTAGATATTTAATAATAAAAATTCTTATAAACTACAGGACTGTTTACAAATTGTGGCACAATGTAGAATTCCAGGCTGTTTCCAATATTCAAAGACGGTACACAAAATTTAAGACACTTTTAATTTGGAGCTTAACAAATCCTTATGTGCTCCATATGTCTTCGCATGGACATGTGATGGTTTGATCTGATCTTTTTAACTTCGGAAATTATACCCGATTGCTTATTTTTATTCCAGGTAACTTCTGGTTTTTTTTTTTTTTTTTATAGATTTTTTTGCTAGTTTCATTTATGCTGGGATCTATATTTAGTTTTACATGTAATTATACAACCTATGTAGGTTTACCAAATCAATATGTAACTTACAGGGGAAGACACAGCTAAATTGTTTTATTAATTTTACCTACCATAACATAATTAAGATGCAACTGCATACATTAAAATACATTTTCATGATGTCAATTGTTACTTTTATTCAAGCGATTTTGTACTGTTTTCTTTTACCAAATGTGCAATAAACGGAGAATTAAAAAAAAAAAAAAAAAAAATACATTTTCATATCCATCTTTAAACCTAAAGAAGGGACATTTGATGTCTTCAAAAGCATGTATGACCTGAATGTCGGTCTTAGATTTATTTGGCCTAGATTGTCCATAAAAGAAGTATATTGTTTACAGCTTGTATTAATGTTATTCTATTCTGTAAACATACTAACTAAAATAAACAAAACAATTTTATTGAAAAAAAGTGTTAGATCAACATGATCTGCAGAATCTTGCATCATCCACGGATGGGTCGAGCTTCACATTCATTCCATGTGACGCAGGTTTAGTAACCGTCTCTGGATTCTGGAGATTAATCATCCAGGGCAGGAGGCCAATCAATGTCGACAGACTTTGTGTAAGAGAATGGAAAAAATAACAGATTAAAATATTAATACAAAACATGGATTAATCATTCTGAGGAACAAGCTTTGCCATCACCAATTAGTGCAATATGTTTACTTGTTTATATATTACATAGTTCATAAGGTTGAAAAAAGACCAAAGTCCATCAAGTTCAACCTATATACATATTGTGTCCCTACCGTGTTGATCCAGAGGAAGGCAAAAAACCCTTATGAAGCAGATGCCAATTGCCCCATACCAGGGGGAAAATTCCTTCCCGACTCCAAATATGGCAATCAGAATAAATCCCTGGATCAACGTTCTGTCCCTATTAATTTACTATCCATAACTTGTGATATTATTGCTTTCAAGAAACACGTCCAGGCTCCTTTTAAACTCTTTTATTGAGTTTACCATTACCACTTCCTCTGGCAGAGAGTTCCATAGTCTCACCGCTCTTACTGTAAAGAACCCCCGTCTGTGCTGGTGTAGAAACCTTCTTTCCTCCAGCCGTAGAGGATGTCCCCTTGTTATAGATACAGTCCTGGGTATAAATAGGTCCTGGGAGTGATCTCTGTACTGCCCCCTTATATATTTATACATAGTTATTAAGTCCCCCCTAAGCCGTCTTTTCTCCAAACTAAATAACCCTAATTCTGATAATCTTTCTGGGTACTGCAGTCCTTCCATTCCCCTTATTACTCTGGTTGCCCGTCTTTGAACCCTCTCCATCTCCACTATATCTTTCTTGTACACTGGTGCCCAGTACTGTACACAGTATTCCATGTGTGGTCTGACTAGTGACTTGTACAATGGTAGAATTATTTCCTTGTCATGGGCATCCATGCCCCTTTTGATGCACCCCATGATTTTATTTGCCTTAGCAGCAGCTGCCCGACACTGGTCGCTACAGGTAAATTTACTGTTAACCAAGACTCCTAAGTCCTTTTCCATGTCAGTCGTCCCCAGTGTTTTCCCATTTAATACATATTCCCAGCCTGGATTTTTCTTCCCCATGTGCATAACCTTACATTTATCCGTGTTGAACCTCATCTGCCACATCCCAGCCCAAGCCTCCAACCTATGCAGATCCATTTGTAATCGTGCACTGTCCTCTATTGTGTTAACCACGCTACAGAGCTTAGTATCGTCTGCAAAGATTGATACTTTACTATACAATCCCTCTACAAGGTCATTAATAAATATATTAAAAAGAATAGGACCCAAAACTGACCCCTGTGGTACCCCACTAGTAACAGTCACCCACTCAGAGTATGTACCATTAATAACCACCCTCTGTTTCCTATCACTGAGCCAGTTACTTACCCACATACACACATTCTCCCCCAGCCCAAGCATTCTCATTTTATGTACCAGCCTTTTATGTGGCACCGTATCAAATGCTTTGGAAAAATCAAGATATACGACATCCAGCGATTCTCCCCGATCCAGTCTTGAGCTCACCTCCTCATAAAAGCTGATCAGGTTAGTTTGACAGGACCGATCCCTTGTAAACCCATGCTGATATGGAGTCATACATTTATTTTCATTGAGATACTCCAAAATAGCATCTCTTAGGAAACCCTCAAACAGTTTACATACAACAGAAGTTAAACTAACAGGCCTATAATTCCCCGGGTCACTTTTTGTCCCCTTTTTGAATATTGGCACAACATTTGCAATGCGCCAGTCCTGGGGAACAGACCCGGTCACTATAGAGTCCTTGAATATTAGAAATAGGGGTCTGTCTATTACATTACTTAACTCCCTTAGAACGCGGGGGTGAATGCCATCTGGACCTGGTGATTTGTCTATTTTGATTTTTTTTAGGCGGCACTGCACTTCTTCCTGGGTTAGACAGGCGACATGTACTGTATTATGAGAGAAAAATCAAGATTCGTATGAACACGTTTATATATGTCATTATCAGCTTTACATCCTATATGCGGCACCACTATGATGCTGAATAAGGTATTCTCATGGGGACATTTTTGGGTTGTGAACATATTCAGGGTGTTGGAAAAGGTTAAAGAAAAGACCGTCCCCGTAATAGCATTTTTATATGAAAACTACCTACAGCTCGATTTGATATCGACGCATTTTCTGTCACCTTCATGCATATAACTGAAGCTTAAGCTTTGCCACAGGCTAATCATCCAGGCAGGAGATGAGAGTGTGACTTTTCGTGAACATGAGCTACAAACATCATCCCTGTGTTTTTAAGGTATTTACACCCGTTTGTTTTGAAAGCGGCATCAAGATAAGTAATTGGGGGAAAAAAATGGAATTAACACTAAAATGTGCACAGCATAACATTATTATTTTATGAGAACACATTCCATGGCAGGTGACATCTATTTTTACAACATCTTTAGAACATAACTCCATTTGAAAATATTTTAATGCTAGATCTAGTCCGGCTGTCTGTCCAATTGATTAACTAAATTTGGGGGTTATAGGCCCACCTCAACCTTGGTGTTTGTGCTCCTCCTGTATGACATCCGAATACCTCCATCAGATGACAGATTGACTTGATTTCATCTCATAAATTTACTTTCTAATCTAGAATGTGGCTAACGATGACCATCGTGATGCCACACAAGTTACATAGGCATAAAAAAAGACATGCGTCCATCAAGCTCAGCCTTTCCCATATGTGGTTTTGTGAGAGTTTTCAGCAGTGTTTTTTGCCCTTGGCTAGTGAGAACACATTTATTAAATGGTTGAAAGCTATGGTTTTTTTTTTCTCGTTTAAATGGCCTGTCATTCACAAATGTTTGGATGACAGGGTCCATTACAGGAATGTACAAACCTTCATTTATATTTTCATAAAAATACATATCGCTACCTTGGCTTAGCACATGCATTCACACTCACCCAGGCGGCTTTCTATCACAGGCGCACATCAAGCAGCCATGTTTTAGCTTTTGGCTCTGTGCCGTCAAACCTGACAGCAGATAATATTTAGTCCTGAAAAATAACATTTCGTCTATGTCTCCTAGCAAATTGTGACTGCACAACGTTATACATTTTCAATGATAGGTCACAGTATTATTTTTTTTTAATCACCTAACCATGAAATGTTCTAGAGGTGAGTAAGCAGCATGAGCTACGTCCAACCCCAGTTTGGTTTATCCAGCTTTACTGACCCAGAGCTTAAGAAAAGGCCATTCGAGTGTCTCACAACAGCAAGCTAGAGGATGAATATGAATCGGATCAGCCTGGTCTGAGTCAGGTGCTGGGCTAGAGCCAACTACAGTTTGTCCTGCTACAGAAGTAACAAAAACCCCACTAACCTCTACATCAAGCTCCAGAATGTCCGCTGTGGTTTGCAGTATGGAACCTATATTTGGTTTGGTTCTTCCAAAGTCCCCGTGTACAAATTCTTTTATATAGCTTGATACCAGCTAAGGAAGTCATTTGGAAACATTTTGTGTGCACCCTGCTGGTCCCGAGGCAAGCATTATGATCAAACCTACCACCATTCTTGTATAAAGGCACCCAATAGACAATATTGATGGTAATGCAAGACAATAGTCAGTTAATATAAATGGTTCTATTCATGAAGTGGTTACATCATTCTCACTGGAATGGCCAGTGCTTGTGGTCAACTTTGGGACAATAAACATCCACGCAATGTATTTATATTGATAATGATCCAAAAAGAATCCTCTCAACTAATGAATGGCACAAGGCACTCTTTCACAATATCTTAACACATTTTTTGTGTCGTAATAATCATGCAGATCCTGAGAACAGGAATTTAGTGATGGCTGCTTTTATGGCATTAGTGTAAAGTGGATTCCTAACATACCTGATTCAAACAGTATTTTCGTCTGTAAACAAAACTACATTTTGTTTTATTTAGTATAAAATTTATGACTGGGAAAAATTGACGGATCGGCTTTAACTTGAGGCTCTGTGAATGCCACATGCGGTGGCCTACTAGGTGGCCCGGTTGCATTACTAAGGACTAATGACCTCCCTGGTGCACCACAGCTCTCAATTGGATGGCTAGAGATTTCTCCCTTGAATCCGGCCATTTTTGCCCCCAGAGCTCTGTACAGATCTCCATCTGACCAATGCTGGGATATGGGATCATGGCATGTCCGGGAGGTCCCTATAAATACATCACTGGCCAAGTCCCTTCATCTTACATGAATGCAACTAGGGCAAAAGGATACGTCCCTGCTTGAGTCTTTAAATACAGGCGGAAGTGGTGCTCATCCATATACTCTGTTTTCATTGTGTGGATGATTCGAGGCCTTAAAGCCAAAGGGCGGCGATGAAGAACCCGTAGAGGAGTTTTCTGGTCTATTTTCAATTCCTGCCAACCAAAGGCACAATAATATATACCAGCTGTTATATCAGAAGGGAAATCAAAGAGAAAAAACAGAAAATAAAGAGACTGGGTCACGGAGTGTAGACACTAGCGCTGAGATCACAAGGATGCTTATAATTACTACACGTGTGATTTTTTGCCCAATCCCGCCTGCTCCCGCAATGTGGGTGTTCCACTCCCGCCACATTTGTGGCCAATCACGCCCACCTCCTTACCTGAACTGCAGATTTCCCGCGCAGTCACGCAAGGCTGCCCTTGAGTTGTTCCCTCACAGCGTCTCTTCTCTTGCTCCGCCCAGGAACAAGGCAGGGTCACGGGAAGTGACGTCACATCACGTGACTCCGTTTTGTTCCTGGGCGGAGCAAGAGAGGAGACACTGTAAGGGGGCAGCGAGAAGGCAGCCTTGCGGGACTGCGCAGGATTACTGGGACCCGCAGGTACAGTACCTGACCGCCCGCTCCCGCAACCCCAGCAAAACCGCCCGCATGTTTTTTGGCGGGTCCCGCTTCCCAATGCAGTCCTCTAGTTTAGAGGCACTGCCCATTGACGCATAAACAATATTTGAAGCACTGATTTCAAGTAATCAACCAGTACCAATAAATGCAAGTACACGAACTTGCCAAAAGCTGAAGTTTTCATTATAGTACTTACTTCCTTTTTATATTAACAGATTATTCAAAGGGTTAGAACATAAATAATACAACAAATTTGCATTTTATTCCAAATTTGATTTTGTTTCAGGGAACTAATGTTTGTCGACTGTGTTATGAACCTTAGTGAACCCAAAAGGCCTTGAGATGTTGGCAGCAAACTCCAATGATGACTCTTTACTTCTATTGTTCAATCAAGAGATGGGGCTGAGACCACAAAGGTAGTCCAGTGTGCTCCATTACAAAGCAAGCACTGGACCTGTGGCTTTATCGTGACTGTTATGGGATTACAAGGTTATAGTTTCATATTCTAGCTAATGTTGGTCACCATGTAACTATGGGTTACTGCCCATCATTCCAGGACCTAAAAGGGTAATCCACAACTTACCTCCATACTATCTAACAGTTTGAGATCTTCTTCCCGGACTGCTTTCTCTGTCCATATTAAGGCACTGTAACACTTGGTCTTCTCTTCCTCTCCTTCTTTCATATGCCCCACTGCTTCTCTACAACATAGTGAAAGGTTGTATAAAACATGATTATGTATGAATCTTCCTTGCCTTTTGTTTCCAATTTACTATGTGATGCACCGCTGTAGAACACGATGGGCCTACATAAATCATTAAATAATAGTTACTCTAATTCTGCATTGCCATCCACACTTAACAGGATTTCTGAATTTTTTTGTGTGGGTTATTAATCTAACACAAAAAGGGTCAACGATATCCGTTTAAAAAACAAAGTTGCACGTTGACACTTACCTGTTGACAATTTGTAGATCCCGAACTTTGATTTTATCTGAATTGTTTATTTTCTGAAACAGTACAAAACAATGTAAATTCAACAGTGATAATCCAGTGATGTGATCAGAAGTCAGATATGAAATGCAATACATATAACGAAACAGTGGATGTTATGTAGAAGAACCGACTATGGTGCAAAGGGTGAATAGAGGTCTTATCACTGTAGTAACCAATGTAATGGTGTTGCAGACATGCGCTTTATATCGATAGCATGCTAAGGTGATAAAGCGATACTCATGTTTTGATTCGCCATAGCATAAACCATATTCTGCCATGACAGACACATGTTTATGGTGAAGGTAAGCCTGATTCTGTATCGTTCCCTGTTATGATTGATGTCATTATTTAGAGCTAATGAAGCACCAATCAAATGGCTCCTGTAGTTCTTATAAACAGACTATATAAAAAGTTCATATAAAACGAAGGACAGCTATTGTAGTTAACTAAAGTGTTTGTTTACGAAACGTAGTTAAATATAAGTGTTTTTTTCAGCAGCTCTAACTTTAACATCTGCTTACATCTCTTGCAAACCAGCAGGAGTTTGCTGCAAAAACTTGCTTCCTTAGAAACAATGTCTTCTAACATCACTAAACTCTGCAGTGCTTTGGGTTCCAGTTGAGTTTGAATCCAGCTATCTACCAAGATAGATCATTAAATCAAAGGCGCTCTGATGACGCATGTTGTATTAACTGAGTGAAATGTTTGCAATTAAATTTACATCCACTAACAGGGTAGTGATAAAAGAATTCAGAAAACCACACACAGACCTGGGAGTCCACGAAAGAGTAACAGGACTAGAGGTCACCATCTCGAGCCAGGGGCAGACCCGGAAACCACAGGGCCCTGGTGTGAAAATTGCACCGGGGTCCCAAACAGCTTGACTGTGCCCCCAAACAGCTTGAGTGTGCCATCTATCCAGGTACTTCTGCAAAAGAGCGGAGCCTCTGCACCCCACCCTTTAATTGGAGGAACGGAGGAGAGGCTGTCCTTGTGGAGCACACCATGGCTCCAGACTGATTTGTGGTGAAAGCGAGGCAGACAAACGCTTCCCTTTCTCCACGAATCGGCCTGCAGTACATCCAACGGGAAGGTTGAGGAAATACTTGTATAACGGAGCTGATACCAGGGAGAAGTGGACAAAGAAAGATGACAGATGAGCAAGAACAGGCTAGGCAGGGACACAGACGTTGTCAGCGCAGAAGGATCTGAGGTCTGAACAAAAGACAACCTCGATTATAAGACAAGGTTGTTTTTTCAGAAGACTTTTTCGAGAAAAAAAAAAAGATTTATAATCAAGCAAATGCAGTGTGTGCATTCCATTTACCTGCTGTAGTTCCTTCATGTGCTGCAGAGAGACCTCGACTCGGTGAGGATTCACAAGTTCAATCGCAAAAGGTCTTCCTAGAACAAGAGATTAAATTGTGTTTAGCTTCCAGGCTAGTCAGCGTAAAACACGTTAATTTGATAGAACACACCCTACAAAATGTTTTAACAATCATTAGTAAATGTGCAAGGACCATGGCCGGACTGGGGATGATGAGGCAACACTGGAATTTTTAAGGCAGGCGGCCTACAAATTACACAATGACTTTAAGGCTGATGGATGGATACGAGAGGCCACGTGTTACGTTTTTATGTTTATGCAGCATTTGCGGCGGGGCTTATCTGCCCAACGGCCACACACTGAAGCACTCGACCTGCTGTGGTGGCAGATAGGATGAGCACAAAGTGGTTTTGGCCAGCCAGTTGTCTGGTGTGCCAGATGGCAGGTCTGGGACCTGGCAGGTGGTTACTAATGGAGGTACATTGCACCCAGGATAACTAGTAACAGAAGCACCCAGTGAGGTCACGTAACACGTTAGTGGCAACTAGCACAGGGAGTGTGAGCTGCAGTAAAGAAAGAACTCTGCAAGTAAGGTAAAAGGGAAGGAGAGCAAGCGAGCTGCACTGTGGAAGTAAGAGGGTTAAAAAGAGGAGAGCAGAAGAGGATGAGAGAGAGGGAAGGATGATGAAATAAGAAGGGGAGGAGAGGGTATGAGAGAAAGAGGGGGAGAATGGGAAAAGAGGGAGAGGCTGCGAGATAGGAAGAGGAGGACGGGAGGAAGAAGCTGTGAGAGGGAGAAGAAGAGGTGAAGGTGTGAGAAAGAGGAGAAGATTAGTGTAAGAGGGGGACGATGGTGAGAGAGGAAAGGGCGAGATAGTAAGAGCAGTGTCATAGCCTGACTCAGGCCTAAGCATAGGGTGCCAGGTCCGGGGGGGGGGGCAGTGTGATTTTATATAGCCTGTGGGAAAGAGTAAGGGACAGTGAGTGTGTGCATGTATGTATAAGTGTATGGTAGTACAATGAGTGTGTGCTTTATTTTGCGGGGTGGAGGTGTGAAGAAATACTCAACCCAGTTGCCACACAAAGTCACATAAAAAGTCTGTGTAAAGCCTCATACCCTAGCCACTAGAACAAAGGTGACAGTTTAAAATCTTGAGAGGTATGACTGGCGTTATATGATGGTTTTGAGATCTTACATTTCAGTAACAATGCTGTCTGGTCCACTTGTGAACATGCAGAATGAAGTCAACAATGCAAGAGATTCTCCAAAGTTTTATTCAAAGACTCCATGTTCACAGGAGTGGAAGCTCAGTTGTTTCCATTAGTATATATCCTACTTATTTGAAAATACACTGCATTGCCATGCACTTTACAAGTGAAAGAGTGAATTATTAGACCTAAGAAGGATCCATACAACTCAGGGTTAGATTTATAAAAGGTAATTGTCTAAGGGTGAAAATCCAAATGTTTATCTATAATTTAGCATCTAGAACATAAGGGTGCTACTGTACCTTTCCCTAGGGTTCGAACATCAACATCTTCTCTTCCAGAGGATGAAAAGTTGAAACCTTTGAAAGATATGGATGTTAGCTCAAAACCAAGAACAAAAATGGTATAAATAACATCAGGTAAAGCAGAACAGAAGGTAACTCAATATGCGGATCCTCTAATTTTACTGTGGTCAAGGGCACATTGTTATGTACATCGAGATAAGTAAAGAAAACAAAAAAAAAGTCCATAGATGCTGCTCATTACTTTGAGTCATTCGTGTTTGTACTCCATCATTAAAAAGAGGCTAATCACACAATTTGACATGACTTTGTAGTAAGTTTTAGTATTAACGGTAACAGAATGACTTACTTTCTGCTTTAAATACAGCCATCAGGTGGTCCGTTATCAGCTCCTCCACGGAAGATTCCATCTTCCTCTCCCCATCGATAACCCATGGTGTTTGAGGCAAAGTTCTTGAGTATTTGTTATATCTGCCTGCGCAAGATTATTTCTTAAATGGCAAAACAGTAAAATAGCCCAGTGCACACACAAAACCAGAAACATGAAAAAAAATAACTACAACAAGAGGCAACTAGGGACACCTGATGTGGTACTCTTCTTACAAACTATTGTCCGTCCATGCCTGCTTTACAACATGGAGAGCACTCGTTTATAGGCGCACTACTGAGCATGTGCAGGATGTTCACATAGTAACGCTTCCTGGCTTCAGTAGAGGAAGCTGGAGAAGTTAAATGAGACCATTCAAAAAAGAAATCCAATCCAATTTTGGGGACTACACTATACCTTTAATCATTCTGGTACAGATATATCTCAAGCATAAAGCCCATGCCCCCCACCATCCCATTTTCCACAGAACATCCATTAATTTTTGGTGTTCTCCCACGATTTCATCATGCTCCGGTCTAGACACCAGAAATGTAGAGGTATGCACATGTAGTCTCCATGAAATAAACATCACATCTCAGGCTACTACCGAAAAGATTTTGGTGCAAGGGGAGATCTTGCACTACTAGGTGCACATCTGGACGGGGAGAACTGCTCTAAACCACATTATAAACAAAACTATTATACAATCTGCTCAGGATTCTGAATAAGCAAGAATAAATACATGCCGGCCACGAAAACAGAAGAATGACTGCACTGGATATCCACAAGTTGACATACTGTCTCTGGACACTGTAGGGGGTATGGAAACAGTCTGAAAAATAAAATAAAATAAATCAACTATTGGGAGTAAGTCAACAGTGTCTTGATTTAAATCAGATGCTAACAATGAAAGTAACAACCATGCCAATCTGTTTTTTTTTCTGTCCCTAGAAGTGAGAAGTTGATGGGTTATGATCTGTTGTGCTATTGATAAATCGGGGAACTTGCATCCTGTAGTAAGTTCTCTTGTTTATATATGTTTTGGAGAACCTGAGTCCAGAGCAGCAGAGTTTTAAGCCATTTTGTTGCCATCTGATAACCACTGGTCCAATCACCAATGGTGGGACTTTTTTTGATTGATGCTGTGTTCTACATCTAAATATATATACGTTTAGAAAAAAATATCCACTGCTTGATGTTCACAAGGGAGAGCTGTCAGAAGGGGGTTTCAATTCCCTTACATCACCATCCATTACGAAAGGCTGTGCTGGCCCCGTAAAATGCAAAGTTCAGTGGGTTAGGAGACTGAAGGAACCTCACCGAATTACCTATACTTTATACAGGGCTAGCCAAGCTCTTCCTGCAGCAGATGTATACTCACTGTCCACTTTACTACGTACACCTTGCTAGTACCGGGTTGGACCAATTTTGCCTTCAGAATTGCCTTCATTTGTGGCATACTTTCTACAAGGTGCTGGAAATACTCCTCAGAGATTTTGGTCCATATGGATCATGGGATCACGCAGTTGCTGCATTTTTGTCAGCTGCACATCCATGATGCTAATCTCCAGTTTCACCACATCCCAAAGCACCAATACTCAGGTTGGCCGTCTTATTTAAACAACGCTCAATTGGTACTAGGGGGCCCAAATTGTGCCAAGAAACCAGCCACCACACCAGCCTAGACTGTTGATACAAGGCAGGATGGATTAATGTTTTCATGTTGTTTACCCCAAGGTCTGACCCGCCCATTTGAATGGTCACAGCTGGAATTGAGGCTCATCAGACCAGGCAACATTCTTCCAGTCTTCCATTGTCCAATTTTGGTGAGCCTGTGCGAATTGTATCCTCAGTTTCCCGTTCTTAGCTGACAGAAGTGGCACCCAGTGTGGTCTTCTGTTCATGTTGCCCATCTGCTTCAAGGTTCGACGTGTTGTGTATTCAGAGATAGTAGTCTGTATACCTTGGTTGCAACGAGTGGTTATTTAAGTTAACGAGGCGTTTTCGTCCACACAACTGTCGCTCACTGGATATTTTCTCTTTTTTTCAGACCATTCTCTTTTAACCCTAGAGATGGTTGTGCATGAAAATCCCAGTAGATTAGCAGTTTCTGAAATACTCAGACCAGCAAATCTGGCACCAACAACCATGCCACGTTCAAAGTCCCTTAAATCCCCTTTCTTCCCCATTCTGATACTTTGAAATTCAGCAAGTTGTCTTGACCAAGTCTACATGCCTAATTGCATTGAGTTGCTGCCATGTGACTGGCTGATTAGCTATTTGTGTTAACAAGCAATTGAACAGGTGTACCTAATAAAGTGGCCAGTACGTGTATATTTGAAGCATATCTGAAGCTGCCAACTACTTCATCCTTTTCAGCAGGCATTCAGCCAGCTAGGGCTGGGGTTTTCCACATCCAGAATGCTGACACATAACATGGTCATGCAACTCGATTTCACGAGGCCCTGTACTCCCATTGTGTGGTAAACTGATCGATTTGTTGGGAGTATGTGAATCCAGTAAACTAGAATTTAGGTAATTAAACGGCTATTTTGTAAAGCAATTTATTGATATTTTGGGGGTAGTAGTGGGCTACGAAAGCCTCCATTACTCTAGCAGTGGCTACTTATAACTCCCATCAATTAGCCGATTCCCTGAATTGTCCACTATAGGTGGAGTAGCTCTCCTTTGAAACACAGTAGCTGGTCTTCTTAATAGTACAAGGTTAATAATTAGTGCCCTTGCCCCACAACATATTATGGGAACCTGACAGTGGGCAGATGTATTCATACCTATTGTACCCTGGTCATAATTTCTATATGGCCATGGTACGTCTTATTGTGGCACCCTTTTATTATACTGTAAACTTTTAAGTATATCTATTACTTCTAGTGCAAAAAAAATACACATAAGCACATTCATCCTGGAAAAAGATTACTAACCACGCTACATGGCCAGGGGTAAAACATTTGAAAGCACAGTTCTGCTGCATATCACAATTAAATGTATTTACCATCTGCAATGTTATTATACTTGGAAAGCCATTTTCATTTCCAAGCTAAGAAGAAAAACCTCATGCCCCCACAGCCCAGATAATCAATGATGTGTATGAGTTTCCAACTGCTCAGTAAAGACAGTTCTTTGAACACAGAACAGATTTCTGAAACATATGACATATTTGTTTGAAGCCCCAAGAGGAAAATGAAACCGTATATCAACAGATTATTAACAATTAGTAGCTTCAGAACTTTTTCCAGCTCTGTCAATGACATGCTCAATACTTAGAAGAAGCTTTTAAAGAAACTCACACACGGAAATCCTCTTCTTTTATCTTGTCTAAAGCCTTCAGAACTGCCATTCTGGTGAAAACAGACTGTAGATGAAAATTAAAAAAAATATATATTTAAAGCGTGGATAGAGGATGTGGCATTACCTGCTTTAAGTGTGGAGGATGTGGTAAGGTCCACAGGAGAACAATGTATTTCTTGATCCATCTACATATAAACACTTCTTATTAAAAATAATTATTACAAAATTATTAAAATTGGACCTTCCTCTCTTTCAAAAGCCCTTTATATTAAAGGAAGAATGCGATGAAGTACATCTGTTAACAAACATATTATAACACTGGCTGTCACAATACAGATTATTTCGCAGATAACCGACTAAAGGTTTGGTTCCATTTATTTACCACTACATGCTAGAGAGAGCGACTGAAGGTCCACTGCATCCCTATTTTCACGTTAAATGTGTGTTGACGTAAATGTCTTCATGTCCTAAACTTCATATAAATTAGAAATAATCACAGGCTTCATCTAGACTGATTTGTATAGAAGCTTTGGTTAATTAAAGTTCTGAAACCAGGGAGCCCGACTTCTGGAAGGTTACAGTTGGCTCCTAACATTTGTTTTTACTTAATTTGTACCAAAGCATGACTGCAAAGTGTTCCAACGAGCAAAAAATTGATCTATACCTCTGATGATGATTAAATGATAAAAGTATAGCTCAAAATATATTCTGACCCAAAATTATCTGTTAAGGTTCACCGTTTGTATGTAGCCGGCAATGCATTAGGGCATTAAGTGTGGAACATGAAAAACAGCCATTTAAAAAACATCAAACATTTCTCAAAATATCGATAAACCCTTTTTTAACCACGATGGCTGTGAAGATCTCATATCAAATAGACCGATTCTTGATACAGATTTAAAACGTATAAATACATACCTGCTTATTCTTAGTCTGTTTGAAACAGTCTTTGCATGCCGATGCTCTAGATAATAAACAAGAACCAAGAGCTATTAACGTACAGAAGAAAAGAACGGTAAATATTCGTTATTATTAGTAGCATATGGACCAGCTTTAAATATACATTTACGGGTCCTGATTTGCAAGTTTGTGGTGACAGTGTGGTCATTTATAGTTATTGCTGCTTTAACGCATAGTAATTCCACTGTTTGGGTTTGTACGTAACAGAGTTTGTCTGGGATTCTCAATTCGACTCTCCAGCCATCATACGCATTTTAAAGCATATGATAGCCAAGTGTGCCCAGCAAACTAACTTTTCTATGCCACGTAATACCGTATGGCACCGTATGGCAAGGATGGAGTGAAAATAAAGTCATTGATATCCGTGAGAAATCTTGAATTTTTGGTGTTGTGCCTCAAAACCATAATAACAATAATCTAGCTTTGTTAGACAGTGATACTTTGGTCGCCAAACTGGCTGGCACAACCTGTAGATGCTATGACGTCAAATAGCACCAGTTGATCATTAAAGGCAATTTGCACCATGGCCATCAGCCGCAGCAGAAACAGGCAGTTCCACCGGCTTCTGCGTGCATCTTTATTCTCATAGTAAAAGTGGGCAAGAATGTGTGGTTTCCACAGTAACCGAGAATTATTTGCTCTTCCTCAGCTCTCGTTTATCAAGGTGTTAACTGAATCACATTTTGTTCAGAACATTAAAAAAATCCCTACCACAGATATTGCGGCCACATTTATAATATATATATATATATATATTATATATATATATATATAAGTGGTGGGGTGTAGAGAATTACTCACTAACTTTGAATATTATTGTTTTGACACGTTTTATCTTTGTTCAAAGGTGTGGCACAAACGTTACTCTAAAAAACATTAGATCATTTATGTATAGTATCATATTTACAAAGCGCGTGTCCCTTGGGCTTCTAGAAAAAAATAACGTGTTGGATAGATAATGTTCAATAGATGACTTACGTTGGGTTTGCCCTGTATTATATGACATGCAGCTACTAAATCATGGTGGTTTTGAATAGGCAATAGAGATGATAATTAGGTAAGTGTGAAACATCCACATGACTTTGGTTAGCGTTACTTACAGGAAGTGGCAGTCAGAATCGGTTTCTGGGTGGGCAAACACCACGGCGACTTCAAACACACTCTAAAAAAGAAAAAAGGGACGTTCAGAAGGCAGAAGGAAAGGAGATGAATTACCCTCTGTTAACCCTTAATAATGATCCAGTTTGAGGTATAGATAAAGGAAGTAAGTTGATCTCTTTAAATAAAGGTTGTAGCAGGTGCACGGTGACCCGCATGGCCCATCTTAATCTGTAGACAAGGGTACCAAATCATTGTGATGGGGTATGTGTGGCTTCTGCGACACTTGATTCAGACAGAACACGACCAAATTTTATGGATATATTACGGTCCCTGACAGCTCCACTAAAGAAGAATGCATATTAAAGTACTTACAAAGAAAAGCTCTGAACCTCAGCAAGCAGCATTTGCTGATCCATCTCTGGAGCTAACTAGCGGTAATTATATATCACGTTCAAGGAGATGTGTTTGGTCAAACACATTAGAAAGATATATAGAGCTAGGGCTGGGAGGGCATATGGACACCGAGGGGGAAGAAAGGGTCTAGAAGTCACTATGGGTAACTAGATGAGTGTGGTGCCGATACTCAGGGTCTAATGCTGCTTAAAAGAGATAGAAATCTGAGCACAGTGCCTAGAGACTGGTCTGATATTACCAGGGCATTTGGAGAGTTGGCTTATACCGTGGGCACTGGTTATTGCCGCTAAGCCAGTAACTGTACAGTGAGCCAGTAACACTGCTGAATGCTGGAGGTTGATTCTAGGAAAAATAAGAATCTAAGTAAACTATCTTGGTAGGTGACAGACAGTAACTCATACTTTGTGGCTGGGTGTTGTGTCTAGAGAATGCTGCTGTGTTTTTATCTTAAGGAAACCGTTGGCTATGCTGGTCATGACATTTTAAAAGTGAGATTTGATTCCAAGGTAAACAGGACCGCTGACTTGATAAGCTTTGGTCCACAGGTACTTCGAATTCTACCCACATGCCCATCAAATAAGGCAATAGCAACGCAATTCAAGAAGAAAAAGCCCAGCATGCACTAGCGTCTAAAACAGCTAACACCTGAATGGGAAGGATAAAAAAAACATTAAAACCATGGGCAAAGTCCTAGAATGAAGACAGTTCCACGGTGACCAATGGCTACAATCTATGTTGAGTGTAAGTAGCCAAAATTCTTAGATGGGTAGGTTGGAATTCTTAAGTCCCTGAAGCCTATGTTGCCAAAGCCTTAGTTAACATAACAGCTATCAAGAGCCAGTTTGTTAAGTAGATCATCTACAGTGGACGTCTCAAACGCAACTGCTGAAAACAAGGTTTATGTATCCAACATGTGCAGCCCACTTAAAAATACAGACTCAAACCACAAAACCTTTAGGTTATACTATGCTTAAAATATATCCTTGGTAATGGATATGCACTTTCTTTACTGCTTTTCCAGAGAAGCTCTCGAAAATCATCAATAATAAGTAGATTGCATTAAAGGAATGGTGGGAGACTCTGATTTAAAGGTCTACTAATACCCACTGATATTGGTTATTGTATTATGTATGTGTAATTATATATATATATATATATATATATATATATATATATATATATATAGTCCAAGAACTGCACTATATACAGCATCATACCCATCCAAATCCAGTATCCCAATTGTAAAGGTCATCCAGTCCCATCGCCTTCTGTGCCAGTTCATTGTATCCCTCATCATATTTACCATAATGCCCATGTTTACTTTATCTCCAAGACAGAACCGCAGAACATACAGATTCTTTTTAAAGGATAAAAACGACAGCAATATCATATTATTCTATGAGCGTAGACTCTGGAAAACCCCATGAATGCGATGGATATACCTTGCTCAGAGCTTGAACCCCAAATTCTTCTGAAATAAGAGGATGGATAATCCACTTGTAAGCTTCCTTCAGTTGGATAATGGCTGCCTTCTCCAAACAATAACCGTGTTTTCTGTTTTACAAAAACATATGGAAAAGAAGATGTTAAACCAATGAAAACCCAAATATAATAGAGAATACGGAGATGGATCAATAAACTAATATACTTAAAATATTAAATTAATATTAAATATTTTAATAATTTTTTTCAGTTTTTTTTACAGTAGCTAGATCAATAAACTTAAATAAAATGTAACAAAAAAACAATAAAATAAAAAAGCAAGCATGTTTGATGTTTCATATAAAGACACTAATTTTAAGTTATTAAACCTTTCGATGAAATAGTAAAAAGATGGATTTTCTAAGGCTTTATTTGTTTAAAACCTTTCAGAGTCATGTAGTACATTATAACACCCCCATCTCTGGCACATGAACACAGCGTGTCCTCGATCCGTGACTCACACAACCTCTGGTATCATGTGAAATGATCTGTAAAAAATACCCAGATAGCTACAAACTTCCAGGAATTTGTTGTATGTTATTTACAAGTCAATAAAAAATAAATAAAAGAAATACATAGAAGTATATTGATTTAAGGGGGTGGGGGACATCACAAGGCAAAAATGATAAAACCTATAAAGGGTTTTCTTGTGACTTTTGTTTGGAATTTCTAACACAGAAGGGGCAATCATTAACATGTTTTCCTGGACATGCAGAAATGTATCTGACTGGTATAAACTTAAAATCTCGGGGCATGTATCTGTAGCCTTAGAAAGCTTTCCAGGGGAGGGCTACGTTTAGCCTACTTCACTACGCAAGACACGTTCTATTAAACTCTATTGAAACCGTTTAGGTCCTCATGTATGCATCACTTTGAAAAAGCCTGTTATTTTAAGGTGAAACGCATTACTGTACTACTATATATTTTTTCAATTATAATACATCTATTTCATTTTCATCACACTTGGACCTCCCTGATTTTATCCTGATAGGAAACTATCACATACGCCATATAGATTGAGCAAAACCCATTTTGCTCTATGTCAGTGCGTACAACGTTTTTATTATTTTATATCAGTTTTATACAGCGAGCACAATATTTTTTCCTTTCCGTTTAAGAAATCACAAATACACTACACTATATTGTGTTTTCTTATTATATATTCATCCCCTACTGCTGGGATTTGAGAATTCCTTCAAGGTGCTCCCTCTTCCTATTTGTACTTCTATTAAATTGATGTTTAGATTTAGCGGGCAGGTAGTAATTGTTCCTAGGTGCGTCTAGTGATAATTACATTTGTTAATTGGTTGATTTAGAAACTAAGGGAACTGGCGTAACTACAGGGGTGCCTCTTGGGGGCTTCTTCCTGTCTCCTCGTACCGGTTCCGAATGGTTTAGAATGGGCCCTTCCGACTTGGACTGCACCGATCCAGGTCGGAAGGGCCCTTTCTAAACTATTTGGAACCGGCACGGGGAGACAGGAACGTATCTGGGTCACGTGACCCCGCTGTGAAACAGAGGCTGCTCGCAGAGTGTACGAGGAGCCGGATAGCAAGGGCAGGAGCGGTGAGAGGTAAGCAGGGGTGGGATCTGTGTAATTATATATATATATATATATATAGATATATATATATATAGATATATATGTGTATAAGCATATGCTGCACTGCTGACACCCACCAAAAGGTCACGGAAGGACAGGAGAGACTCGGCAGGGTCCTACTGCTGGCTGACTGCACACATATGGAGTCCTGCTTGATGGTCAGTGTGATCAGCGCAAGGGAGAGTAGACAACGTTTTCCTCTTTCCACAAAGGGAAAATTTTAAAAAGGTATTTTTAATGAAATGTAAATAAAAATGAAAAAAAAACAATACAGTGAGCTCAGTGATGTCATTGTGACATCAGTGGCATACATAACATGTAACATGTACATGTACCATGTAAAAAAGCCTTTATATCTCATTGCCCAAGCACTACATGTAAAAAACCCTTCGCTACCCCAAACCCCTTAAGTAAGAAGTATAAAAAATTCTATAAGGTTCTGTGCAAGGGATGGATGTTGCCGAACATAAATAGGCAACCTTTTTTTCCTTTTACATACTAGCACTCACTACAATTTTTGGGTGTTTTGGGGGTTTCAAATGAAAGCTTTTTTTTTTCTGAAGAAAAAAAAAAAGGATGTAAAATAGTGTGTGAGTACATCAAACATGGAAAAGGGGATTCTTCATTAAATCAACAGATGATGAAAATGACAAAAAAATAAATAAATAATAATAATCGTCTTCGATTTTCCTTATGGGAAGGATCCATATGAAAAAAACCCCACCGGGTGAAGGAGACTTAATCGTTCTGGAGATTTCTGGTTACAAATAGGGGAGCAAAACCTACATTGCTAACTATGTCCTCGTACGGATCACATAATCCATCTCATCACTCTCCTTAAAACATAATAGACTAACCTATTAGAGCCCTGCGCGGGGCGGCTTTTTTGCTCCCGCAATGTGGGTGTTCCGCTCCCGCCACATTTGTGGCCAATCCCGCCCACCTCCTTACCTGAACTTATCTTGCTCTGCCCAGGAAAAAGGCGGAGTCACAGGACGTGACATCACCTCACGTGACTCCGTTTTGTTCCTGGGCGGAGCAAGAGAGGAGACACTGTAAGGGAGCAGCGAGAAGGCAGCCTTGCGGGACTGCGCGGGATTACCGGTACCCGCAGGTACAGTGCCTGACCCCCCGCAGCACCAGCAAGACCGCCCGCAAGTTTTTTGGCGGGACCCGCCTCCCAATGCAGTCCTCTATTACCTATTAAGAAATATGCATCAATACCTCATAATACTTTAATGAATCTTTTTTTAATGTTTAATAACCCACTACCTACTAAGATAATGCACTATATCACATTTTGCTTTAAAAAAAAACAGGTTATCAGATAAAATAATGACGTTAAAGATTCCCTCCAAGGACCATTACTCACCCCATTTCCTGTTTTGCTTGAAGCCATGCAGAATGCTACCCATGGGCAGGCAGCAACACCCAGAAAATAAAGAAAAACAATAAATTAGAAGAATCCGTTTGTAGTTGTGATTCATTATTTTTGGGAGTTGAAAATGCAGTGTCTTATCTGATCTTGATATATTTTGATATCTGTTCTAAAACCTCTAAATGTATTAGGTCTTTGACCTTGTATACTTTCAGTATTTCCTTATGTTTATACCAAATTCACACTAAATTCCTCTGTATTACTTTTATTGGCTGGCTATTTCATTTTCTATCATTCGCTCAGCAAAATAAAATATCTAAGCATCTAACTCTCTAGACTATGAAATGCTCCGACAGTATTTTGGGCGTTGGGTGGTCGCCCCGATGCTGCCATATATACACCAAGCACAAAAACACCCTATTGCCTACTGGCCGGTGGGCCAGTTGTGGAGATCGGTTGCTCGCTTGTAACAAGCCTTTTAGGCCCCGTTTCTCCTTTTGTAGCAGTTTATTATTGCGCGTGATTTGAAATGATTCCGCTGATGGTAACAGCGCTACGGAATCTGCTGGCGCTTTATAAAGAAATGTGGTGTAAATTGGCTTCTGGGTGCCACAATGACGAAGCCAGTAACTAGAGACTGAGTTAACGGTGTTAGGCTTTTGTGAGGTTGGAGAGAGTTTGGACCAAGAAGGGGACTTCCTAGAAACTCTTGTGACACACAGCATGACTCAGTGCTGCAGTGTTTAGGTTCAGGAAGTATTAGCAATTGAGAAGAATAAAGCATCACCGGGCACAGAATGAGAAGTAGCCTAAAAAAACAATCATTTTCATTGTAACCCATCACCGTGGGATAGTAAAATACTCCACATTTCATTGGTATCCGTTTATCACCTACGGGAAGTTAACAGAACAGGATCACCACATACAAACTCCATACGTATCACTGGAAGAGTTCATCTGTGCTGGCCTGATGGTGCAGGACATGAGTGATAGGGATATCTTCCCTTCCATTGAGTGCATTATCATTCTAACGGCTTATTTCTAATTCTTACTCACACTGTGGCCTGCACTATGGCCATTAATCTCAATTAACGTTGTAATAACATTTGATCAACTACATTTTGCTAAAGTGTCCTTCATGCCATGCATAAATAGTGAGTATATATACCCAGAAGTTAAGTGGAGTTTAACTCGGGGAAGGTGAACTTATGTACTGGGGCGATGGTGTTGTGAGTAAATAAGCAAAGCACACATGCAGTTGTAGAGGAAATAGAAAGTTAATGCCATAGATGATGTAGAAGTCATATGTTATGGTTTACTCAAACTGAAAGTAACACTTTATTATTATTTTCAATAGCGCACAACTAAAATTGCATAACGTCATGTAGGGCTGCAGCAAATAGAGAAGTCTGCTCTTAGGACGCCCTCTAGTGGAATTTCATTGGTAATGGACCAGTCATATTGTGAAAAAGTCCCCTCAACCACTTTGTGCCACGCTGTATTATTAACAGCACTGCACCAGTGAGGTCAACACCGTACCCAGAACATCTAGTGTGGGGAGAATGTGGGTTACCAAGTCACCGTAGAGCATATAATTCAGGCATCTGCTTACGATTTCTCAGAAAGTCACACCAAAAGTACATTTTGGGCTTTGGCGCAGTCCCCAAATAATAAAAATGTCTCACACATTGCACAGCGAGACCGTAGTCAGTACGGCCATGTACTTCACAAACAAGCCAATTGATCCCTCACCTCTCGAACAGACAGCTGAGCAGGTAAAGACACAGAAAACACAAAATCTTTGAATTCATAACCAGCATTTTTCACTTTCTCAAAAATCTGGAAAAAAAACACACACAAAATCAAATATTTACGTAACATGTCTACTGAGTGATGCTAACAGTGTTAACTTTTATAGAGACCTAATAAAAAAAATTCTACCATTTTATTTAATATTTTAACAGCAAATCCTCACATACGAAAGAGGATCACAACATTTCATCTGTGACTTTCAACTACAAGTTAAATAATCATGATCTACAAGAATATCCAAATTCCTACAAGAACTGTCAGCTCACACTTTTTTTTTTAACCACTAAGCTTTCTGAATATTCAGCACGTTCTACTTATAGCATTAAAGTGTCATTGTGTATTCTAAAAACTCCACTGCAGTAATCTACTAGCACCCCAGAGAACCAGGGAACTGGAGAGATAATATAAGACAGCAGGCCTTCAGCCTCAGACACCCCAACGATGAACAGAAAGGGGCTTATCAGTGGCACGCCTTTTGACAGCCCCCCGATTTGATACCCAATTAAAAGTTTTTCAAGGAATGCCGGCAGTCTCCGTGGCTAGGCGGGTCTTCAATATAAATTGGGCCCCGGATACAAACATTGAAAAAACATATATAAAACAGAAAAGTAAGTCATGTCTCCAACAAACTCTGAGTTTACCTTTTTAACAGACTCCACTTCACAGAGATGCTGAAGAACCCCCAGGCACAAATTACAAGTTCTCGGACTTTGAGAGTCATCCCCGTGCTCGGGTTCTGGGGAATTGATTGATTCTCTGTCGCCTGTACACTTAGCCGTTTCTTCAAGCTTGGCTCTCTTGCATGGTGGGCCACCGACTAAATCGGCTATATCTTCATGGTTCATCTCCAAGTAGTTCTGAAGTTCACAAACCAGATCCTACAGAAAGGGATATTTGAAATGAATTTATCATAATCATCCTTTCTGGATTAAGCGTCAACATATGACGCAGTGCTACACAATTTAAATTGGGTGGTTAACACACACAACACATATATTTACACGTACAGACCTTTTGTTGGGACAACGCAGAAAAAAAACCCATTAAGTTACTTTTGGGACCTCAGAGGTCCTGCTCTCTTTATTTTTTGATATCTGTAGATACATATTATGACACAAGAACACATGGTGAACACAGAATACTTGCAGCTGCAGACTTTTTATTCCACCTTAGAAGCTGTGGCAAGACAGGTGTAGGTTGCCTGTCTCTGGACACTTGAGAAAGACCCAGTAAGGTATAAATATTGTATGACTCTGGGGTAAAAAGAAAAAAAATGCCTATAAACAATTCTGCAGCTGTAAATATTCTGTTCTTGGTTTTCTAAATGGTATCTATAGGCCTCTAACCCCATTTCCACTGGGAAAACGCTTCTTCCTTGTGCAAATCAGGATATTTTTTAACTTGGGCATAGACAGATAAGATTAGACCAACTGACGTCATAACTTATTTTAAAACAATACACGTGGGTACCTTGTACGGAAGACGGTAGGGAGCTGTGGAATCAACACAGCAGAAGCGAAGTACACAACGCGGGCAAGATCCTGAGGAAAACAGCATCTGAGCAACTGGCTTATACTTTCCGTCTATGAGAAGCATCTTAAAAAACCTGTGTAAGAAAGAAATGAGGCAGTTACAGTCCTTACTGCTCAGATATCAGTCACATTATTGAGATTTCTTTATCTTAAATGAAAAATTGAAAGTGTATTTCAACACTGCAAATTGTGTTACAGCTTAATCAACACATCTAAACAGAGGTTAAAGTCTTATTAAGAGGCCGAGGGACTTGAATTATAACTGTTACAAAAGGATATCTGTTGCAAAAAATGAAAGGGAATGAGGGAATATTTCCATCGCCCTAATTGGTCCGGGACGTTCCTACGGTCAGGAAAGAGTAAAACCGCTGTATATAGAACTCGTGCCTAGGGCAGTTCTGGTCCTTTGTTATACTCAAAGCAAAGTTAAAACGTAATGGATATAATAATAATGACGAGGGAGCACAATGGATAAGGAATGAAAATGTTACATACCCTGTGTCCTTATCTGCCACAAGTGTACTTAGAATTCAGTGCAGGAGCGATGTTAGACATGTTCATGTTGGCATTTGTGTACTTTATCTTTCTTCAACTAGCCTTATCAAGCATTTTCCTTCAATGTTTAGATCTGAAGTTAAACAATAGTATGATGGGCAGAGCCGCTCAGTGGGACTACAGACAACTTGCCTTCTCTGTAAGTAGGGAAACTGTACAAACCCAATATACTATATAAAGCGACTCCTCTGAGCTGTCTCCTTGAAGGTTTTAATAAAAACCAAACCAAGGAGTGCAAAGCAAGGAAAACAGGTCACGCGTTAGGTCCATATTTATAATCATGTTTCCTTTCCAAGGTGACCGCAAAGCTGACAAGAACAACCTGACAATTCTTAAGACACGCGGGGAAATTAAGTTTCAACAGTACCTTAGTAGTGAATTATACTAATCAACCACAAACAAAACTAAAGCACAAAGAAGATGGTTATGCTCATGTTTACTTTTTTGCTTACCTTAAGTCTTCCAAATTTGGCTGCAAAAAAAAAAAAAAAAAAACCCCAAAACAATATACACTGATAAGGAATCTATATTATTAAAAGAAATGTGGAATGAATGGGAGGGATGTTACTGCATGTCAATGTACTTCGAGATAATATTACAAAAAAAAGAATAATCTATAAATGAAGTTAAATGCAGGAGATGAGCTGTTCTATGACATGTATCTGCTTGTTGTAATTTACACTACAGGGTAATAGAGAACACGTTCGGAATAGCATGGAGCATCGGGGTGCTATGGCGAATATTACGGCGTATACTCAGACTAAAGCTCCTTTACTGTCATACACATTTCTATAAACTGTATCTAAGCACATGGGTTGAATATACAGCGTGGACGGGAATCACAGGGGCGGAACCTGTGAAAAGATCTGCATTGCTCGGGGAACCGGATACCATGAGCACCAGCTAGGCAGTAGCAATCACACACAGATACGTTTCGGGGGTTATAATACTGACATCTAGTGCTCGGGAGGTAATATTGCATTAATGTATTAAAATAGACTATCTTTATTACAGGTTTACTGAGTTTTTACCACAATGCACACTTTGTGCATCTAAATGAAAAAACGTCTGCTGCTGCCACTTTTAATAATATCAGTAATTTAACTCTTGCTTTTAAGACTTCCCATTTTACAGTGCTGCAGAATATGGTGGCGCTACATAAATCTATATATAAGACTATTTGGCATGATGCACCCAAGAGGCAAAAGCACATGTTCTGATCTCATATCACCACGTATATAGCATAAGAGTCTGATTGTATATGTCTTTGGGGCCAATACCAGATATTTATGTTTCATTTACGACACTACACCAAAGGCTTCCATCTGGATCAAGCACTCGGCGCAGGAGGAGTTTGACCGCTATCCCATTGTACAGCACTACAGAATATGATAGCGCGATAAAAAACAATAAATAAAATATTCAGGATGTCCTCGCTTTCTATTGTACCCAGTATGTACATACAATGCTTATATGGGAATATAACAGATACCCAGAGATCAGATTGACCTGTTAGCTTGTATTGTATGCTCACATACATAGGACAGGGCCTAATATTAACCAATTCTATAATGGGTTAAAAACTGCTCCCCTGGATCTGGATCCGGATCCAGACTGGAACAGTGATTTATTTTTTCTCACCTTCTATTCTTAGTCAACTTATCTACATTCCCGGTTATATCTCACAAAACAAAGACGAGGGTCAACTGCCAGGATTTTGAAAGATCCGGCACATGAAATAGTTAAATAAAATCATTATCAGGAGATGATTTGGCGATATAGAAGTCATTTCAAGACAATATTAAGTCGATAAGTTGAACAGTTTTGGTAGTGGTTGATACAGTAAGGAAAGGTAATGAGATATGTACAAAGCTATCCTGAATCTAAAACGAGACCAAGGACTGACTAAGGTCTCTACACCAGGATAAACGTGGGGCCCAACGGTTTGTATCTGAGGTTGGAACCTGTGAGACGAGGGGCCAGTTTTACTTAGATGGCAAAGACTTGGTTGGCAAGTTCTCAGCGGGCGCAATTAGCCCAAGGACACGTCGCGGGGGCATTAGTAACTGGTACATGTGAGTGCATGCCATTTAGGAGCACATGTTCTAGACATATTATCAGAGACAGCTTTGTTACAAGGTATACCGAAACCTCCCAAATCTCCTTATTCTATGTGCACCACACGCATGCATGCATGCATGCAATACATGTTAATACATGTGAGTATTAAAAATATCTTATACACAAAAGGGTAAGTCCACGAGCGTGTTAATAATTAAATATATCTATTATTCACATACAACTATTTGCTTTGATATCTTCATTTGATTTTATACAACAACAACAAAAAACCGCCTATTTCTCTGGCTAACAGACACCAAAGCCTCTCCTTCCTAGATGTTCGATGCTGCCGAATTCGATTAACACTGTCTGTGTATGGCGTTCCAATCTTGCGGGATGGCGGCTCAGCCTCCTCCTAAACCGTGGGAGACCCGGCGCGTTATGGGTGGTCTCCCCGCCACCTCATATCAGTGAGTGTACATACAGCGAGGAGCGTTGTGGCGGGGGTTGTGAGGAGAAATACGGGGCTGTGGGAATCCGGGGGGAGCCAGAGGTGTAATTCAGTAGGAAGTGTTTGAGGGTTGAAGTCCAAAGAGCTGCTCTGTGGCCTGCGGTAGATTTGCAGCGATGACAACAATCCTTTACCCTTTAAATGCGGTAGCAGGGCACAGTAAAGGCCTTCTCGGGCACCTACGCACATTTACCGTATTTAAACATTGGGTGATTGCCATGGTGCATTATTTTAACCTCATATGTCAGATGTATCTGCCGTGTACAGGAAGCCATAAGAATCCGGTGTAACTGCATTGATGGTTTTTGAGCCCCTGACAGGGCCGTCATTAGTAATCTTGGGGCCCCCCTGCCTTCTACCACTGCTTAAACCAACCCAATACTCAGAAAGGGGTGATCTGGGCCCCAATGACTCTGGTAGTGGGCAACAAGGGCCAATTAGTAGGCCCGTGACAGATCTAGGTGCCCAGCTTGCATGGGCCCCATATACAACTGCAGTTTTGGAAACATGCTATCAAAATGCATGATTTCAACTATAATAATGACGGTTTTGCCCATTCGCTCTTTAATATTTCTGTTATAAGTTGCCTCTTTGGCAGATCTGATGGTTGTAAAAACAAAAATCTTATGTTTAAACATAAAATATATTTCTTGTCTTCAAAAAAGCACATGTGTAAAAATCAGATAAAATGCCATTTGGACAGATCCCCACAAATCAGTCTAGAATTCAAGGACGGAAGTTGGTACTGCTGCCATATCCCTAGACTAATGTTTCTTCTCACCTTTTTTTTCTTGAATGTAGTTTATATGGCGTTCTTGGTGTCTTTAACATATTTATTAATAATGTCTGGTTTTTTTTTTGTTTTTGTTTTTTTTATCCAGTTCAGCTGATCTTAGAGCTAATGTCTTGACTAGACCAGGACAGCCAGCTCTCAGCAGAGTGCCTCCTCCGGTTTTACCCAGACCGACACAGCAGACCAGAAGCAGTACAATCAGTCCCTACCGGCCCGCATACAGCTCTTTCTCACCAGCCTTTGGAGGATCGTATGGCAGCTCATTTTATGGCAGCTACAGTCCGTATAGCTACGGGGGTGGCATGGGATTTAATCGCTTTCAGGCAGACGATGTGCCCCCTAGTAGGTTTGTCCGTCAAGCTGAAGAGAGCAGCAGGGGGGCTTTCCAGTCTATTGAAAGCATTGTCCACGCGTTTTCCTCTGTCAGTATGATGATGGATGCCACTTTCTCCGCAGTTTATAATAGTTTTCGAGCTGTTCTGGATGTAGCCAACCACTTTTCCAGAATGAAGGTACATTTCACAAATGTGTTTTCAGCTTTTGCACTAGTGAGAACAATCAGGTTCCTGTACAGGCGCCTGCAGAGGTTATTGGGTCTGCGGAAGAATTCCGAAACAGAAGACTTGTGGACCGAGAGTGCTGGGACTGTAGCCCTAAACAACTCCGAAAGGAATGCTAACAAGTCCTGGCCCATTTTCTTGTTCTTTGCTGTTATTCTCGGCGGCCCGTACCTTATTTGGAAACTTCTGTCTACGAGTAATGAAGAAGACGCTAATGGTAGGTAAATCAAAATCACAGCTGGGAGCAGTCATAACGCATACCAATAGAATGTTTTTGGTATTTGCCCCATATTTAGCACCTTGCATCAGAATTGCTCTGACACAGTCTGAGGCTTTATACTTATTTTATGTATCTGTTATGTATCTGCTCTGTGAAATCTTAAAATGACTTGATACAGTTGCTACAATTATACTTATTATACAAGGAGACTATATGTGATGTAGTAGCCTGTCTGTATTATTTACCACTGCTCTTCACCATTACTGACATGTTGCTGTATGTTACTGCTTGTTAACATGACCTTCTGAAGCACTAATGTGCAATGTGATCACAGTGACTTGTGCTTTTCTGGATTAAAGCCATGTAACAAGTTGCTTTCTCCTGTCACTGTCTATGGTTAATAGTTCTGTGAGCTACAAGAAGGATGCAAACCAAATAGCAATATGTTGCTTTTTCATATTAATAGTTTTTTTTTGTGTCTGTTCACCCTGTTTACTTTACCTCTACCTCTGATCTACAAATATGTGTACTAATCACAAGAGCAACTCAAAAAGCCCGAGTTGGCATATAGTCCCGGTATAGCCTCTAGGCAAAATGTTAAAGTTGAGAAAATGGGGAGGAGGAGGCCAACCACATTTCGATGTTTTACTCTTTATATTTTGTCGCTAATAAATAATATTTTTTAGCAAGAATATGGTTTAATACACATCAAGAGGAATAATGGTTTAACAGACAAGCTTGAGTCTTTATGTTGTAAATACCCCTTGTCATGAAGGGTTAACTGGGGTGCTGTATAAAGTGGTGTAGTACTGAAGAAAGCTGTCCTTTATGTCATATTGCCCCAATAGAAATCCTTTGGCTGCAGATCAGGGGGTAATAAATGGAAATAAAAACATGATTTGCTAAGAAAAAACTTGGTCTGAAAGATTTTGAATTTGCTTTACTGCTACACAGGGAAATACTCTGCAGAGCATTGTGGGACTAGGATATTTAGAGTAAAGGAACCCTCATATACCAAATTTAGTGAGGATAAGGTTTTTGCCATTATTCCTGGTTTATACCAGCATTTGCATAAACTTTGCAAAGCTTAATCTCCTTAACATAGGAATGCTGGATTTTACAGCTACTGCACAATGGTCTGCGATGGGCGATTATATACTGGTTAGCATAGGTAGTTTAAATTTAACGAAGCACATTGTCTCAATAGTGTAGATGACTTAATGAGCAGCTTTACTGAAGACATTAAATATTATTTCCAAATTATATTTATCCAGACCTCCTCTTGGCAGGATCCACGCCATCAAGGTTGCGATAATAAATCTGTTTGTTGCTTACACTGTTTAGAAAATATAAACTGGGCAAGTGGAGAAGATGATCATGTTGTGGGAAGAGCGGAATATGACTTTACTGCAGCTTCTGACGAAGAAATCTCGTTCCGTGCCGGAGATCTGCTGAATTTGGCTCCTAAAGGTATATTTATACTTCCACAGTCCAGTCCCTGAAAATGAAGATCGTTAGCTTGCGTTGACGGTACAAATCTTGTCTCTTCACAGTGTGTTTTTCAGAAGACGTACTTACGTCCGTCTTTCAAAACATCTTATTTGGAATGACCTTCTCTCTCCCTGACATGGCAGTATTTTATGTAGTTGCATCCATCTTATTTAAAATGAGCTATATTTTCCCCATGAATTTTAAATATAACAATTTTTCTAGCTCTCACTTTGTTTAACTTGCAAGGAAATTTACACCATATTCTGTGTGTCTAAATATTATTTATTTGTATGATTTGTTTTAAGCTTCGGACATGGATCACGTGGATCTGGTGTTTTAGGCTGAAGTATAATTGGATGAGCCAGCACCAGAAATGATCCGTGTTCTGGACATCATTGACATACAAGATCGTTCTTGCTACCCAGAGAAGCTTGCTTCGTTTCTTGGATTGATCCGGCCAATGTCACCCATTTGCAATCAGTTGTCATTTTCTACCGCTGCGTATTTTGCTTTCCTTTTTGCTGTCATTGAATGAATTTTTTTGAATTGCTTCTGTGCAACATGAAAAGTTAATCTTTTTTTTTTCCTCCTTCTTCTCAGAACAACAGCCCAAAATCAGAGGTTGGTTGCTGGGAAGTGTCGATGGACAGACAACCGGATTTGTTCCAGCAAATTACATAAAAATCCTGGGTAAAAGAAAAGGAAGAAAGTCTACAGAATTAGAAAAGCATGAAGAGTCGCAGGCTTTCCCAAGCAGCCCATCGGTACAAGGACCCATGGCAGTCGCCACTTTAGAAGAGCAAGAGGCAGCCCTGGAATCGGTCTTTGTGGAAACAAATAAGTCTTCATGTGACATTAACACAAGTGGATCACATGGGGAAGTATTTGATTTATAAACCTCTTCTCTGTCCACAGTCCTTAAATATTTCGTAAAAAATTAAAAATAGCTATTTGTGGCGAATCGATTATTTAGAGTCCTCTCCTGGTAAACTTGGCACCTAAACGAAGCCTGGGATGGGGATAAAGTATACCAACGGTATTTTGTGCTACTAGAGCTACTGGCAAATAGAAATATTTTGTTGTGTAAGGGCTTGATGTCAGTAGCAGGATGTAAGGCTGCCACATATTATATTCATGTTTCAAGTCTTCTGTTGCAGTGTATTGATCATTTTCTGCCTGTACTAAAAAGGTTGCGTTTAATGTTAAGTTGAGTTGAGGAAAGAAATGCAGGCCTCTTAGAAAATTGATTGGGAATGCAATGAAAATAGACACGGATCCAAATCACTAAATTCATGTTAACATCAGCGTGTCTTGAATGTCTCTGTTCAGTAACTCAAAATATAATAAACATCTGGATCACACGATCATTAGAAAATAAAAAGTGTTCGGACATTTTTTTTAGGATTTCCTAGACGGACATAATTGGCATTAATCATTTTGGAAAGGAGGTACTACGCTAAATATTTTTCACCTTAAATAGATAGAGAATATACGTGAGCTTCAAAAAGATAACCTAAAACTGTGATGCCAGTTGGCTGCTGGATGCACACATCCAGTTTAGAGCTCTTCTCCGGGCTCGTCAAATCGGTCCCTGAACATACTGAGCACTTCGTAGTGAAAATAGGTTTAGTTTAGTCTTCGTACAAAATGTTGTACGTACGGGAGTCCGGTAAAGTTCTGTACACAGCATTTCAAAGCGTGTCCTTTGCTCGGTAATGCACGTTACAAGACACTGGTTTGAATATGGAAATAAAAGGATTCTTATTAATACTGCGCTGTATTTTGGAAGGCAAAGTATTAAGCAGTGGAGGTTTGTAGACCTTTTGTTAGTTAAAATTCCTATATATGTTAAGAGCCTTTTTTTAATTAGCTTGAAAATATGACTCCATTCAATAAAACTGCAAACCTTTTCTCTGGAGAGAGATCCTTCCAATACGTAAAATATATATATTATATTTAATGTTTGACAATAAAATGACATAAGGGGATTGATTAGCTGCACACTTAGCTCTTTTCTTCTTTTATCTAAATTTGGTTGTTTTTACTGATAATATGGCAATATCTGTAAACATGAACCCTTCCGTGTGAGATGGTTTCACGTACATAACTCACTGGCACCTAAAGGGCTCTGTTTTTTTTTTCTACACACATGATGTGTTGATTCTTATTTATGAGGACAGAATGCTCTGACAAAGTTGTAATGTTTAGATAACTATGTTCTGTAAATTGTTAATTTATGCAATTTATCATAATGTACATTAAATGAGCAGCTTTTGTAAAGATTAAAATGTCTGTGTCTTCTCTGCGTGCCGTAACGTTTGACAATTGCTTTGCGGCGAAGGTCAAAGTTTATATAGTTAGATCATGACTTCTAAGAATTTCTATCACACTTGGTGTGTATTGTGCATAGCCCCGTTAAATGAAGAAGGCTTTAAGTTGGGCTACATTGGCCCAATATAATGTATAGTAAAGTCAAGGAAATGTGCAAACTTCCAATTTACGTGTCGACCCCCAGTATATAAAATATGTAATTCTTCCTTGTAATACATGTATACATACATACACTGTATATAACATGGAGGACAAGTCATTTTATTGGCTACACAGTTTTGAAATTTAGGATACTGGTAGCCCGATATAGGCTATATATTTATCGGCTTATTCGATGAAGACTGAGTTTGCAAGAGAGCTGCAGATTTGCTTCATTCAATTCACTTTACAGTAACGACCACCTCCAATGAGTGTCTGCTAATTACCAATATATGTACGTAATGCTACAGGAATAGAGTGAACGTCTCTACTACTAAAGGGGCAGTCTAATGTCATCCCCTGGAGGATGTATGTTACTTTGTGAGTACTTTAAATATCCAGTCTTCAAATAATAAAAAAAAAAAATCTGCAGCTTCAGAGATGCAGCAGAGCGACGTGCTTTAAGCAGCCTAAATGTGGCAGGAAACTGTTCCTGTTTAAATAAGTCGGAAGAATCTCCGCATGCATTTCCACGGGGGTCACACAGCTGTATTAAAGTGCATGTAACAGCTGGGGTGTCCATTTAAATTAGGTCTCCCCGTTGGTGGAAACCTTGACAATTCTGGTCGCCATAGAACTCCCTATTGAACTACTTCTACAGGTTGATTTCTTGTTTCCATGGCAACCGGATGACCGAATGGGATTTCCGAAAACAAAAATGTTGGACGGATTTTTGTTGAATATGAAAACGGAGATGGACCAATTTCTTTATATACGAAAATGTTTCCCACTGAGAATGAACACAAATTCCGCCTGTGCCCAAGTCTATTTCTGTAACTAAACTTCTGCTTGAAAAAACTACCCAGTTGAGACTCATTTACAAATCTACAGTTAATTCATTCATAAAAAAAAACAAAATGTCCGCTCGATGGACGCAGACAACAACCCGCTAGTGCTGGCACTTCCGCTGGAGCTTCTAACGCCGGCCTCCACCCGCTGCCCCCACCAGACACCAGCGAGTCAGAAGCACTGGTAAGTCGGGGGGGGCATAAGGCTTTTCTGGAGGCAGTGTGCCCCATAATATGCCCTTTAACCCCCTATATGCCAGAGTGGCATATAGGGGTATAAGGCATTTCTGGAGGCATTGTGGCATATAGGGGGTATAAGGCATTTCTGGAGGCAGAGTGGCATATAGGGGGTTAAAAGGCATTTCATGGGGCAGAGTGGCATATAGGGTGTTAAAAGGCATATCATGGGGCAGAGTGGCAGATAGGAGGGTATAAGGCATATCAGGGAGGCAGAATGGCAAGCCTGGAAGCAGATGTGCATAACTGGTTGGAAAATAAAAGGAAATAAAAACAAAAACATTTCTCTATCATAGCTTTATTAAATATGAAAAAATAGTTTACATGAATTAATATTTACTAGTAAAACTTTTTTCCTATAGGGTCATCTTATATTCAGGCTTTTTCTTTTTTTTCCTGAATTAATATTCAGATTTTTGGTGAGAGTCATCTTATAAATCAAGCAAATACGGTAATTACTGACATTAACTAGCAATTATAAAATGTATTCAAATCTAGAAAAAAAACTATTAAAAGTAAACATGTATGACTTGCTCTTTTGTCAATTCCTTTCAGAGTACAGGAATAGCATACAACATAAAAGTTGATATGACGTTGCTGTAATGTGTGCATTTTAATCAGATATCCAATCAACAATACATGAGAAACCATGGAATTATGTATGTAATTGGATTGTTAACTAGTGAGAAATAAAAGTATGCTCCTTCACCTCTATACATTTTTTCACTCATAGACAAAAATATCTACTGATAAACATCCTATAATAAATAGATTATACATTAACATTTGGGACTGTGCTTAACATAATATGCCAGCTGAATAATATTGCTTGAAAGTCCAGTGGAATACATTTTGTCCGAGGGTATGCGATCATCTGAAGGTCAACCGTGATCACTTAATTCTGCTGCTCTTGGTTACAAGCAAACGCTGTAACTTTTCCTTTAAAAAACAAATAAACATATAATATTAGTTTTTATATATATTGTTAACTTTGTTTTCAAGATGGGACAGAGCACACTAAAGGACGGCATCTGCTCCATGAGTGGCACTAAAGGTACATGGTAGGCGCCATTGGGCAGTTCCCAGTTTGGACCTGTTTTCAAAATAATCTTTCTAATTTAGCCAATTCATCCTACTTTAATTTATATATTTGTAAAAGTTTGCCATAGGCTGGAATACAGATGTTCTCAAACATTCTGCTCTTCGGGTCTGCAAGGTTCTATAGAAATTAATGACATTACCAGATCCTGTTAGTTTGTTGCATAGAGCAAAGTAGGTGTGGATGAATGAAGATGACAGAAGGTACAAGTGGTGCTTTCTGTAGATTGTCTCTAGATTTGCAGTCTTACTGGGGTCCTATACTACCTCGATTATTGCTGAATGATACCGAAACCTGCTAAAGCAACATTCATAAAAAGGTTAATGTAGTCTGGAAACTGTCTGCTCCGTACCAAGAGTATAATGCTTCACCTCTGAGAACTGTCATGGTCCTAAAAGAGATAATGTGGTCCCCTTTACGGTTTCATAAAATAAAAGATATCCTTACTTGTTCCCGGAGTTGCTTTTGAAACCTTTGGCACATGGACTGTAGCTCATCAATAGTCCTAGCCTTTAGTTTAAGCTGCACATTCTTATCCTCGAGGGCTGATATCAATGATTTGCACTGCTCACACTCCTAGAAACACAACACGGAATTGAAACCTAAACCTCATTTACTACTTGGATCAAAATGGAACAGGAAAAAACCCCAGATCTGTTATAATGACTAATTTGACAGTAAAAGTATTATTAAACGCTCATCTACAAACACCAGACAAGCCAGAAGGCCTGTTTTTCCCTCAGAAATCTCATGATGCTGCCTCAACCACAAGGAATTCTGGGTAGGTGCATGTAAATAAGTTTAACAATTATCACCTTTTGCCTCTATATCCACTTTATACATGGATCCCTTGAAAGTAATTGCCCGCTGTACAAGAGGTGCAATAGTCAGATCACCACTCATGGACAGCTGTTTCATCCTTAATGGGTGTCTGTAGATAATAATACATCTACTACCCCTTAAATTTAAGTGGAAGGCTTTCCATCACCTTTACCCACTTTATGTAATGGTAATTTGACAGTTGTCAAATTCAATTATTATTTGACCCTTAGGGTATTATCAAAATAAGGAATTAAAATAATATTATAATACTACAGACATGTTAACACAGTGGCAATAAAGAAACTTCTTGATTGCATGCAGTGACACAGTTAAGTCTTCCCAAAATATACGGTAATGTCAGCTAAACTCAAAGACCAAAAATATGTGGATACCTGACCATCACACCTATATCAGCCTGTGGGACACGTCAAACTGTGGGCATTACTATGGAGTCATTTGGGAAGGCTTTCCATGAGATTGTGCAGTGGGTCTGAGGGAATTTGTGCCCATTTAGCCAAAAAAGCTTTTGTGAGGTCAGACACTGAGGTTGGAGAAGAAGGCCTGGCTCGCAATCAGAGTTTCAATTCATCCCAAAGGTGTTCAGGGGGGCATGGGTAGACCCAGAGCCTGATTTCAGGACGCAATCAGAAGCAGACACTAAGACCTTGCTTTTTGTACAGGGGCACAGTCATGCTGGAACAGGAAAGGGCCTTCCTCAAACATGGAAGCATATAATTGTCTAAAATATCTTTATATAGTGTAGCATTAACATTACCCTTCACTACTAAGGGTGCTAGCCCAAACCCTCAATAACTGCCCCAGACCATTATCCTTCCTCCACCAAACCTGAGAACACATGTGCTGTACACCACTCCAACACTTGCCATTGCACACATTGAGCTTCAGCTTGTATGCAGCTGCTTTGCATGGAAACCCAATTCAGGAAGCTCCCGGCACACAGCGCTTGTGCCAATCTTCCTTCCAGAGGCATTTTGGAACTCTGCAGTAAGTCATGCTACAGGCGATTATTATGTACTACATGCTTCAGCACTCGGCAGCCCTGCTCCCTCAGTGTGCGTGGTCTATCCCTTTTTGACTTCACAATGATCCTATAATGCCACGTTTAAAGACACTGAGATAATCAGTGCGTCCCATTCTACTGCCAATGATTGTCTATGGAGATTTTATTAAATAACTGTTTATTACTTCTCAGCTCATCTCAGCTTCTACAGCCCATCATGCAAAGAGAATACAGTTATGTGACTCCATATAAGTGGTTTGTCATCCCAAACACCACAGGTGTCCACATACTCGTGATCATATATTGTATACTGTACATGATGGTTGATAAATGTTTGGCTAAGGCCTTTAACTTCTAGCTAAAATGCTTTGTTAGTGATGGCATTGTGGTTACATGTGCAGGTTAACTCGCTGGAGAAGAACAAACCATGTTAAGGTATAAGTGGGACTTGCCGTTCCCGCGACCTGGAGTTTTCCCATAGTGACCCAGGAAAAGTGGCTCTGCAACCAGAGTCTCCAGGCAAAACCTAGAGAGTTCCCGGGTATGCCAATTAGCCAGCTTGATGTTCGGAGCTAAGAGTTACTGTTCAGCATATACTGTAATATAGAAATATAACCCTAGACAAAAATATAGCATTCCGGATTAAACAAGTCTACAGATTTCCTTTTTAGAGACACCTCTTGTTTCTTGTATTTTGTCCACATACCTTTTTGGAAGCAGTCTCTTTTCTAAGCTGGGTTTGAAGTAACCGGTTTTGTTCTGTCAATCGATCTAATTCCCTTTGGCGCTCCTCCATTTGCTGCTGATGTTCCCTGCATAATAAATAAATTAAACAATTTTCCTGGATATTTGATAAGCACTCTAGACGCGCATGTGAGCAGCGTACATTTAGGAAACTGATGACTTCATCAAATTTCAGCTTGGCCTGAAAAAAAATATTTATTATGTATATGCTCCACATTCATATATCAGTTGCTCTCCAAGCCCTCTCGGTTTGATATGATCAGCTTCTTCAACTTGTCAAAATTAGTTTTGTGTACAGAATGCTAGCCACTGCAAGGAAGAGGAGCAATTCTATTTCAGGGGCCTTATTGTATTGATAGAGATCAAGATAATGCAGAATATTGATTTATACCACATCCCCCACGTTCTAAGAGATATATTCCAGTGTACTCACATTCAGATAATCCGTGATTTTGCCAGTTATTACATAGAGAAGGACTATGTGAAATAATATTTTTTTCCTGTGGCTTTAAATTGCTCATGATATGTTTTCAAGTAAAAATACATAAGAGCAATTATGTTGCTTATTAATGTTTCTCAAAGCTGTGGCTTCACTATAGGAGAAGGAGGTTTACTCGGTTCCCTAAAACAGCTGAACATATGGATTGGACATAGGGCCAGTCCAAAATTATTCACCGTGCCAGTGTTGAACTTGGACCCGGGGGACTGCAGTGGGGTCATGTAATGCAATGTTATAAGACCCCCACGATAAATGGGCAGCTGATCTAAAGATGTGTGAGCATTGATTATTAAGAGCTCCAGTGCAGGCAAGGTAAGGCTGTGATGTAGTAACATACCCATGTATCAATGTAGTAAAGTGGTATCGATAGAGTGGGGTATGATGGAGTACCTATGTTTTAGGGGAAGTGCGTGTCACAGTAGGAGTGTATGTGTGTATGTGCTATAGTGAAACATCATGTAGGGAAACACTGAAACATCACAGTATGAACCCCTTAATGACAAAGGCCGTACATGTACGGGCTTAAAATGCATTGTTTTCAATGGGTTTAGGGACCGCCCATTGTCCTTAAGGGGTTAAACGTGCACACATTCACTCATTCACCGTGTACAGAGTCTGTTTTTAGGGCAGCCGTGTTATTACAACAGGATCATGTGACACTGTGTTATAAGCCCCCACCTCAGCAAGTAGGCATGCTTGAAGAATCTGGACAGGCCCAGGAAGGTGGGCTACTGCCCCTCTAGCCCACGCAGACAATAAACCTGGGTGTAATAAGGAGTAACATTTAAATCCATAAAAGATGCTTATGTTACAGATTCCTCTTAATGCTAGACTTACTGTATAACTGGTGCATTGTCACATATTTAATCAGCACTATTTTCTGGCATCAATATTTAATAATTAGTGCAAATTAGTTTGGCACATTCCAGACATTTTTGTCAGCTGTTCTGATGCCATTCTTGAATACAGCTTTTGCATGCCTTATTTTTCTTGGCAGAAGGGGGTTTTGATCATTGAATTAACATTCTTTCATTGTATGCCTGCTAGTCAATGGTTTCAGTAAATCATTTTAACCACCAATATTAAACAAAAAAAAAATGCAGAATTTATTTTCAAAAACTAAAGTCATCTTCAGATAAGTGAATGACAGACCTGCTTCCTGAAGATAACATTATAAATGTATCTTATGATTGATATAAAAGAGAGCAATTAATCTAATTCTTACACAGTCTTATGTCTATGAAAGTAGGTTGGATACAAAAGGCTGCCCTGGAGACCAGGACAGCATGACCAGGCTAGACAGCGACCAGAAAGGGTTAGGGCAGACTCTTCCTGGGGGAGGATAGAAAATGTAGAGCGGGCTTATAAGGGCAACCAGAGGGGGCAGTACAGACCTTCAGTTGTGATGACAATGAGTTCTCAGCGAGGGTCTTCTGAGCTAGTGACCTGCGGCTAGGGGGTTGTTGGGGTGTCTGGCTTAGCTTGATGGAAATGCTGAGTGATCTCCATATGGGTGGATTTATATAAAGCTGGATGTGGCTGCGTAGGATTAATTATTTTAATGTTCTATAAGAAGTTTCATTTCTTCAAGTTAACCACTACTTTATTGGTAATAAAGCTGTGGCAAGCTCAATCCAAACTTCTGTGTGTTTATTATGGGTTCATTCAAGGAGGGAGGGCGCGACTTGGCAAAGCCCTATTCATGCGCCTGCTCCTTAATACATTGTGAGATTGTACAAGAAATTCTCTCAATCATTATCAACCCGTTATAAAACTAAATATGCCAATACCAAATATGAAAAATATAAACAGAAAATGTCAAATGAATACATTGTTTGATCTATACATCCGCTAGCAATTTAGGGAGATGCATAGTACAAGTGATGCAATCTCTAATGAGCATGTTTTAACCCTTCAATGCATGTGTGTTTTTAATATTAACGTTCCTGTACTATCATGTCCCTTGTAAATGATATACGTTAGTGTCTTAAACTTAATTTATATTATTAATTCTACTGCAATATTTAAAATTTACATGACCTTGAATATGCTAAACTATGGAGCTCCCGCATACCTGTAACCTGCTTTGGAACAGTAATATTAGAGCAAAGAATGACATATAAAATAAATGGAATATAAAACAGATGTCTTAACTGTACCATGATTTCTCTTTAAAGAGTTCAGAGATTTGGTGCTTGAGTTTTTTAATCTTTTCATCCCTGATTGATATCTGAAGTTGAGTCTGTTCATGTAATGAGGCCACTGCCTCTTCATACTGCATCAAATACAAAATGTAAAACTTCATTATTAACTTATACAACAAATCGGGATTATAAGAGAAGTAAGTCAGTGGTCTGCACCACAACCTTGGTCCTCATTACATTGTTAAATGTCAAGAAAACACCATAAAACGTACCTGATCCTTTAACTCTTGAATCATCTTCTCATAACGCATAATACTTTCATTTAAGAGCCGATCCCTTTCCTCCACCAGATTCTGGACTTCCTCCAGCTTATTTCTTGTTCTTTCATGGCTGTTTACTTCTTCTTCTATATCTTTGTTATATTGCGTCTCCTGCAATAGAAAGTTATTGCAATCTGACCATTTCGCTGCTAACACACTGCTTACTACTTAATATTTAATGGACCTTTAATGACAGACTGACATCAACTTAGTATTTACATTAACATTACAAAAACATGCATATAAATCATCATAAAATGAATCCTGTCTTGTGTCATTTTATTCAAGCCATTTATGATAGGGATTTAGCACCTCTAGTATTTGTGTTTAGTCACTTGGGATGTACTACCTGTGGCAGTATACATTTTCAGCTTGCAACCGTTAATTTGATGCCCATCTGTAAGTGTCCTCACAGATCCGCATTAATCTTTTCTTATTTGCTGAATTACTTGGAATTTTTATGGCTTATTATTGTTGTTTTGATAACCCTTTCACAGGTTGAAGATGAGTACTCAAGGCCATCCTTTGACAATCCTGGAACTTTTTACGAGAGTCATCTTGCCTTCCCTTTTCTTTTGATCTAGAGACTCAGACCTTAATCAGTATTTGGTCTTTTTTAGAGACTTAACTCAAACAAGGTACTTTTTTAAATAAAATAATATATTCATTGATGTGGCATAAACAGAGCCGGCCTTTTATATGGAGGATGTTAAATAAAGTAAAAAAAAGTTAAAAAAACAAAACAAAAAAAACCAATGCTTTAAGTCCCGGGCAGGTGCCCCTGTTGCCATGGCGCCCCCTGTGCGGCCGCACACGTCGCACACCCCTAAGGCAGGCCCTGGGCATAAATGTATTTACAACTAGGTGTTTAGGCCAGCAAACAAATAAGGTAAGTGACAAATCATATTCATGTGCCTGGGATGCACTCAAGCCCTGTATCCCTAAGGCTTTTATGCCTATGATCTATTGATATGACTGTAAACTATTCCCTGAAATATCTGGCTACACTACCTTATCATGAAGTGCTCTCTTCAGATTGTATAATGTCGTATCTTTCTTCTCGATTAATGCTTTAAGGAAGAGGTTCTCTTTTTCTAAAGCTCTTATGTTTGATAGAGAAGTACCTTCTTCGTCACCAGATACCTAGGTTGAGAAAAGATCCTAAGTTATTGTTTTCATTCGACACAATAACAACATTTTATGGAAGCTTTTTCAACAAGTGGTTGCTAAGTAATTCATCATGATGAATGACCTCCTAAATTCTACATTGGATGGAAATGATTAATATGTTGCATAAAAGCGATCCAGGATCAGGATATTTCCCTTCTAATACCGTAGTTAAGGTCTCCATGAAGACCAAGAATAGAACCGTTTGGTTATCTCGATTGATGACTGGCTACTCAGAATCTTCTTCAAGGGATGTTTAAGGATGGATAATGTGCTCATCTTGCATTTTGTCATGTGATATACAACAGCCCACATTACATTCATAAATTCACTAAATAACTATATAAAGTCAGAGTAAGTTCTTCCTTAGACTTTTCCACACAGACTTCCGTATAGACCATGTAGAGACTTACCGTCATGACTCGAGTATGGCTGTACATCCTATTCTTTTACACAATGCTCTAAGGTAAAGGGATAGGGTTTCATTCACAAATTAAGAAAGAAAGGGGAAAGCACTAAAGATCACTATACATACTTCAGACCTATAGCTAAATAAATTATAAATTCCTGGTACTATTAAATGCCCAATTCCATCGCAAAAAATGTGTTAATCATGTAAACATTTGTCCATTAGTATATGTAATATATAATCTTTATTGAAATTGACCCTTAGTTACTAAATGAACCAGTGAACAAAATGTAATTGCTAATTGGGTTCAATTTAACTAGATCCATGAGGCGTTATTACTGCCAACCTTGTTGCATCTAAACATCAATTAAATAGAACCTGTTTTGTAAAGTGAAGTAGGCTAAAAGGTATAAAAAAAAAGCAGCACATGATGAAACAAAGTCGTTGACATCTATTAGTCTGGAAAGGGTTACAAATCCATTTCTAAGGCTTTGGGATTCCAGAGAACCACAACGAGAGCCATTATCTACAAATGGAGACAACTTGAAACAGTGGTAAACCTTCCTAGGAGTGACTGGCCTGCCAAGATTCCCCCCCAGAGCACACGGACAACTCATCAAGGAGGACTCAAATGAACCCAGACTAACATGTAAAGGACCACAAGCCTCGCTTGCCTTAGTTAAGGAATCAGTATTCAAGATTCCACAATAAAAATGTCAGAGAAGAGCCTTGGGTTAGTGGTGCAATGGAAAGAGGGAGAATGCTGGAGTGTGTATCTGTACTGTATGTGTATAAGATTGGAGAGAGTGGGTGTTAGAGTGAGTTTGCGGAGTTTGCGGATTTTTAGCTAATGATGTATCGGTTCTGTTTCCTGTTCTGTAGCAAAGTTGTTTCATTTGCTTTATGATGTTTAAAGGCAGCACAATCTAGTTAAAGCTCTTGCAATGGCTTTTTACCTTCTCCGCTGCTGCAGCACTTAGTTTAACACGACACAAACGCAAGCACTAATTCCTTGTTGCCATAGAAACAAAAAAAAGCTTGTTAAAAGTTTCTGCTGCGTGTATGTCATTAAACCTTCAGACGAAAGAATACAATGACAGATTTATTAAGGTTATTAAGGACTTATTTGGTTAATATACTAGAGCAGGGGCGTCCAACATGCAGCCCGCCTGACCTCGTGGTGCGGCCCGGGTGAGATCTACAGCCAGGGCAACCGGGATTGCAGGATCGCAACAGCCCTGCTGCTTTCCTGTGGGTTGCTTGCATACACTTTGAGAGCAGTGTCGTTTGTACCGCACAGGGGAAGCAGAACCCAATTGACGTAACGTCACATGACTCTGCTCCATTCCTGCTTCCTTTGTGCGGTACAAGAGAAGTCGTTTGCACAGAATGCGAACAACGCAGAGGGAAGCAGCGGCCCCTGCGAAAGTCTGCGAACGGCACTGAGAGAGCTGCAGTGCAGGTAAAGGGGTGGGGGAGGGTGTATGAATGAGTATGTGTGATTAAGTGGGGGGGCATAACACAGGGATGCTGTAAGTGATGTGCAGACCCCATACTGCTGGCAGCATCAATACACAAGGGGGGGGCAGCTAGCCAGGTTTCAGCATGTACTGGCTGACTTGGCATGATAGGAGTGTGATTGCTAACAGCAATCACAGTCCTATCATGCCCAGGTTCAAGCATGTACTGGTTGTCTGAGCATGATAGGAGTGTGATTGCTGTTAACAATCATATATATATTGCGACAGGCCTCCCTTTTCCTTGGGATTTTTGTCAAGGATCTTGGTTGTTACCACAGTCTTCTAGGGTAAATGAAGCCCAGGATACATCCAGCTCAGTATCAATGTTTATTTTACAGGAAGAAACAGCAGCAGTTATAAGCAGCACAGGATAACAGTCTTTGCTTGAGCACTGACTTAGTACAAAAGAGCTCCAAACATTCACCTTCCAACAAGTCACAAGTTTCCATCAAAATGGCTTTTCAGAGAGAAACCACACTCCTCAGTTCCTCAGCTCTCCCAGCTGGAATAACAATGGCCTCTTTTCCTGAATCAGGCTCAGTTCCTTTTACCCTCTGCCTGCTAATTAATCAACCACAGGTGAGCTGCTACTTAGTCCACACCTGTGGAGCTCCTGTCCAGAATGCAGACTCTGGACTGGATCAATACAGCAATTAGTGCTGTTGGAGCACTGGCCCACCCTGCTCTTCCAGATGCTCCGCCCCAGGGACCCTTACCATGTTTTGCAAACTGCCAGTAATGCAGTTTGTAGTCAAACAACATCTTTCCCTGGGACTTCAATTTTACACATAAGGACACACAAAGTTAGCCAGAGTAGGGCGTATTACCGCCCATCCACTACTGTACCGGCCTTTCTGTCACATATCCTCCCCCCCAGCTCATTCCTACAAGGGTGAGCGACCATGGATATCAAGGAGTGTACCCTGGAGAGCCCGTCCGCATTTCCTTGTTTAAGACCTGCTCTGTGTTCCACAGTAAAATTGAAGGGTTGTAAACTGAGGAACCACCTGGTTACCCTTGCATTTGTTTCTTTATTTTGAGACATCCATGTTAGAGGAGCATGGTCGGTAATTAATCTAAATTTCCTCCCCAGAAGATAGTACCTAAGAGCCTCTAAAGCCCACTTAATCGCCAGACACTCCTTCTCTACTATGGAGTAATTCTTTTCTTGTGGGTTTAGTTTTCTGCTCAAATAAAAAACAGGATGTTCTTCACCTTGGTACTCTTGGGAAAGGACAGCCCCCAAGCCAACATCAGAAGCATCAGTTTGTACCATAAATTCTCTAGAAAAGTCTGGAGTTACCAAGACCGGCTGAGCACAGAGAGCTCCTTTTAATGTATGAAAAGCTTGATCTGCTTCTGGAGACCACTTAACAGAAACCGGGGATCTTGCTTTTGTAAGGTCAGTTAAAGGGGCTGCAATAGTAGCAAAATCACGAATGAACCTTCTATAATAACTAGTTAACCCTAAAAATGCCCTCACTTGCTTTTTTGTGAGTGGTCGAGGCCAGTTTTGTATAGATTCCACTTTTGCCAACTGAGGCTTAACCAACCCTCTCCCTATCGAATAGCCCAAGTACTTTGCCTCTTCAAGGCCAATAGTGCACTTGGCAGGATTGGCAGTTAAGCCAGCAGAGCGAATAGAATTAAGTACAGCTTGAATTTTAGGGAGATGAGATTCCCAGTCTGTACTATGGATAACAACATCATCGAGGTATGCTGCAGCATAACGGACGTGAGGCCTTAGAATCTTATCCATCATGAAAAGTGGCAGGGGCCCCATGTAACCCAAATGGTAATACAGTATATTGAAAAAGACCATTTGGTGTTGAAAAAGCAGTTTTTTCCTTTGCCTGTTCAGTGAGTGGGACCTGCCAGTATCCTTTTGTTAAATCTAGGGTCGTCAGGTAACGAGCCTTCCCCAGCCTTTCTATCAATTCATCAACGCGAGGCATCGGATATGTGTCAAATTTTGAAATGCAATTTAACTTACGATAATCATTACAGAATCTTATAGTGCCGTCAGGTTTTGGAACCAGCACAATAGGACTGTTCCATTCACTATGGGATTCTTCAATTACCCCCAGCTTTAACATTTTTTCCACCTCCAAGGTTATAGCTTTCCTCCGAGCTTCGGGAATTCTGTATGGTTTTAAGTTTACCTTTTTCCCGGGTTCTGTTATTACATTATGTTTGATGATACTAGTCCTTCCTGGGACTGCAGAGAAAATGTCCTTGTTTCTCCTGACAAAATCTCTGACTTCTTGTTTCTGATGCCCTGAGAGTGTTTCTGGAATATTTACCTCAGGATCAGGGATGGGAGGCTCTGGGGGCTTCAAAGCCGTTAAGACTTCCCTATCTTTCCAAGGTTTTAACAAATTGATATGATAGAGCTGCTCAGGTTTTCTCCTACCTGGCTGCTTTACTTTATAGTTAACCTCTCCCACCTTTTCAATGATCTCATAGGGGTCATGCCAAGTTGCAAGAAACTTATTCTCCACTGTAGGAACCAACACTAGTACTCTGTCCCCAGGTTGGAATACCCTGATCCTAGAATTACGATTATAGCAATTTTTCTGTGCTTCCTGAGCTTTCTGCATATGTTCTCTGACTACAGGCATGACGGCTGCCATTCGGTCCTGCATCTGTGCTATATGCTCAATCACACTTCGGTAAGGTGTGGTTTCCTGCTCCCATGTCTCTTTAGCGATGTCTAACAATCCACGAGGATGTCTCCCATATAATAACTCAAAGGGTGAGAAGCCAGTGGAGGATTGGGGAACTTCCCTAATGGAGAACATTAGGTATGGTAACAAAAAGTCCCAATTTTTGCCATCAGTGTCTACCACTTTCCGTAACATACTTTTTAGAGTTTTATTAAACCTCTCGACTAAACCGTCAGTCTGGGGATGGTAAACTGAGGTCCTAATATGCTTCACTTGAAGGAATTTGCACAACTCTTTCATGACTTTGGACATAAACGGGGTTCCTTGATCCGTTAGTATCTCTTTAGGAATACCCACTCTACTAAACATTAACATGAGCTCTTTTGCTATATACTTTGCAGACATATTACGTAGGGGAACTGCTTCTGGATAACGAGTTGCATAGTCCATAACAACCAAAATATATTGGTGTCCCCTAGCTGATTTTACCAATGGCCCCACTAAGTCCATAGCAATCCTTTCAAAGGGTATGTCAATTATAGGTAGAGGTATCAGTGGGCTACGAAAAGCCTTGAAAGGGGCTCTGAGTTGGCACTCAGGACAAGAGGAACAATAGTTTGTTACTGCAGCAAATACCCCAGGCCAGTAAAATCGTCTAAGAATTCTCTCTCGTGTTTTTTCTACTCCCAGGTGTCCACCCAAAATGTGGCTATGTCCAAGACTAAGTACGATTTTTCGGAAAGCCTGGGGAACCAATAACTGTTTAGTGGTATCTACACCCTTTCTTTCTACTCTATATATCAGATCATTGATTACTTCAAAGTAGGGATTGGGCAATCTGTTTTCTGGCTGATTAACAACTCCATTTGTGACTTGAATATTATTTCTAGCAGCAACTAATGTAGGATCTTCCCATTGAGCACATTTAAAATTAACCGGACTGACCCCTAACTCTGGGAAATCATCCTCCTTCTCTGTGCTAGTACCAGCCTCCTCTCGGTTTCCAACAGTATTATCCCCTACTAATACAGGTAAAGGGTGGAAAGCTTTACATTTATTTTGTCTCATGTCATCCAGATCATCTTCCAAATCAACATCAGAAAAGGGAAACACAGACCCTTCACCAGTTTGACTGCTTCCTAATGAGGTATGGCCTGAGTTTTCTGTGGATCCCCACAGCTGGAGAAAGTTGGGGAAGTCTCGTCCAATCACCACATCATGTGCTAAACTGGGCATTACACCTACTCTATATTTTATATTACCATACTCAGTTTCAATTTGTACCTCAGCAGTGGGATATTCTCGCTTGTCACCGTGTACACAGATAATTCCCATTTTATGTACATGATCTGTTTCTACCTCAGGTATTATCGACTCGGCTACTAAAGTGACCATGCTCCCTGAATCTAGCAGTGCTCTAGACATTTTCCCATTTACATTCACATAACACCAATGAGAATTATCATTATTAGCAGAACCAACACATTGATAAAGAGAACATGGATTTTCCCCCATATTGCATTCCATACGTTCGTCGTTGAGTGGGCAGTCCTTGGCTGTATGACCAACCTCGTTACATTTATAACATTTGATAACATAGTCATATCCCCAATTAGTTCTTTTCCCAGGTTTGTTATGTCTGAATGCGGCTCTGACTCCTGGAATAGCGTCTCTGGTGTCTTGTGCATATACCTGCCGTTCTTCAGTACCCCTTAAATCATAAACAGTCTTACCAGCTTTCCCAGGATCTTGGATCTTCTGATTGCGGGATTGCTCAGTTGAAACAGGACGTGCAAGTTCTCCTGCAGCTACATACCTCTCCACCAAAGCAATTAATTGGTCTGCTGTCTGAGGGTCACTTTGACTAACCCATCTACGCAGAGTGGGAGGCAAGCCCCGCAAAAAACGGTCCATTACTAAGAGTTCCACAATGTGACTAGCTGAGTTGACCTCCGGCTGTAACCACTTCCTGGCCAGATGTATTAGGTCAAACATTTGGGATCTTGCAGCTTTGTCAGAGGAATATGACCATGAATGGAACCTTTGTGCACGTACTGCTGAAGTTACTCCAAGCCTTGCCAGGATTTCATCCTTCAACTTGCTGTAGTCACTGGCCTGTGCTAGCTCCAAGTCATAGTAGGCCTTCTGGGGTTCTCCACTCAGGAACGGTGCCAGTATGCTTGCCCACTCAGCTGCCGGCCATCCTTCTCTCGCTGCTGTGCGTTCAAAAGCCAGAAGATATGCCTCAGTGTCATCTACTGCAGTCATCTTTTGAAGATAGTGACTTGCCCGAATCACCTTGGGTCCTTGATAGGTCCCTTCAGAGTCCCAGTTCAGCTTTTCAGACAAAGCGTGAATCTCCTGCTGTAGCGCATGGGTAGCGGTTTGCTGTTCCTCACGGGTCACTCTGAATGCCTCAGCTTGTGTCATAACAATCTGCTGTACCAAGGTCTCAGTGCTTTCCTTCTGTGCTTTGGCCATTATCATAGCATTCTCTGCTTGAGCCAGCACCAGCTGCTGTAGGGCTGCACTATTTTCTGCAGCTCTCCTATTAGCTTCCTGCTGTGCAGAAGTAGACTGGATCAGTGCTTTAATAACTTCCTCCATGGTGAGCTGTAAATGGCTTCTACCCACAGACTTACGTGGATGCCCGCAATCTCCACCATATGCGACAGGCCTCCCTTTTCCTTGGGATTTTTGTCAAGGATCTTGGTTGTTACCACAGTCTTCTAGGGTAAATGAAGCCCAGGATACATCCAGCTCAGTATCAATGTTTATTTTACAGGAAGAAACAGCAGCAGTTATAAGCAGCACAGGATAACAGTCTTTGCTTGAGCACTGACTTAGTACAAAAGAGCTCCAAACATTCACCTTCCAACAAGTCACAAGTTTCCATCAAAATGGCTTTTCAGAGAGAAACCACACTCCTCAGTTCCTCAGCTCTCCCAGCTGGAATAACAATGGCCTCTTTTCCTGAATCAGGCTCAGTTCCTTTTACCCTCTGCCTGCTAATTAATCAACCACAGGTGAGCTGCTACTTAGTCCACACCTGTGGAGCTCCTGTCCAGAATGCAGACTCTGGACTGGATCAATACAGCAATTAGTGCTGTTGGAGCACTGGCCCACCCTGCTCTTCCAGATGCTCCGCCCCAGGGACCCTTACCATGTTTTGCAAACTGCCAGTAATGCAGTTTGTAGTCAAACAACATCTTTCCCTGGGACTTCAATTTTACACATAAGGACACACAAAGTTAGCCAGAGTAGGGCGTATTACCGCCCATCCACTACTGTACCGGCCTTTCTGTCACAATATATATATATATATATATATATATATATATTGTTATTGAATTTTTTTGTCCAATTTTGGTGTGTTAACCACACTTTTCTTAAACGTAAGTAACACACCAAAATTGGACAAGAAAAATACAATAACAATATTCATTTATGTATGATTGTTAACAGCAATCACACTCCTATCATGCAACCAGTACATGCTGGAATCTGGGTATGCCTGAAAATGCTGTTAACAATCATATATATATATATATATATATATATATATATATATTAACATTGTTATTGATTTTTTTGTACAATTTTGGTGTGTTACTTACTTTTATTAAAAGTGTGGTTATATTTTTACATTTTATTTTTGGGGGGGCATTTTCGGTTTTGGCTAAGTGAACCCTGAATTTTCTGTTTCGGTCCATCCCTAGAATAAATAGAACTATTTAATTTTTACTTATCCAGAATCCCAAATTTGTAGTCACTTCAGATGATAAAACTTTCTAGGCCCATAAATTAGTGAGAGGAAAGTAAAGGTTTTACTTTATTTCAATTTGCATATCTTATTAAAGGCCATGTTTTCTCTCAGTAAAAAATTAGTGTCGCCCTCGCACGTATATAATTGTGATGAAGTGGCCCAATGCAGAAAAAACTTGGACACCCCTGTACTAGAGAGTGCAATTTAGCTGTTTTCCCCTAAATGCATGAAATAGATGATGCCAAACTTTGTAAATAAATAATAAATTGGGAAGATTGCGATTGGAACCACAGAAAGACCAAGTTTTTTACACTCAACTCACCTGAATTGCTTTGGACATAACAGCTGTCCGTGTCATTTCTGGTCTCTGATTGCCAGGAAACTTTTTAGTTGCTTTATTCACTAAAAGGCTGGTACTTAGTCTTACATGTTGAATCCCTAGAGCGACTCCAGCAATACCGGGAAGACTTTCTTTCTTACTTTTATTGTTTGCAAGGAGTGATTCTACTGTTGCACTCTGTGTAGGCTCCAGTTCTGTTACTACACTTGCAACTAATCTTGAGGTTTTCTTCATTCTTGATGTTGTTCTCCGCAGAGCTAATGGGTCATTAAATTTAGATCCAGAAGAACTGGAAATCATCGACGGTAGAAAAGCAGAGTCATGGCAGTTTCCTTCCTGCGGTTAAGACAGGATAAATGATGATCATATATACTTGTCATTAACAAACAGCAGAACAGGGCTTTCTGGACGCTTTAAAAATACCCCAGATGGAATCGGTATGTTTTTCTTATGCAAAGAGGCACACATAATTTGGGTTTAATATAAAAATAAGCTGGTTTAGCTAGCAGGTGCTATATGAACAGGTCTGAATGGATTTTGTACATGTAAAAAATGTATTCGATTTATTGTGCATATTTGTAAATAATATCACCAACTAGGATATATAGTTTCTTTTGTTAATTTGGCATTAAAGCATGATTTTTGGTACTGTTAGGCATCCAAATCTTTCCCAGGAACAATCATGTAAAATGATGCCTCATTAATATCTTTTGATGGGAACATTTAATTGTCATGTGACACAAAAGTAGGCACTGATACATTGTTGCCATAGAAATGGAAAAGCTTCTTAAAAGTGTGGATTGTTTTTAGATGACCAAATCATCAGAGGGAAGAATAAAATGACAGATCTGCCAAGATGTATTTGCTTAACATACTAGAGAATGTAAATAATGTCTAAGTGGAACAGCACTTTTAATTGTAAATACAAGTACATTTTGACAATATCAGCAGCGACCAATTGACACTTCTGCTTCTCCGTATTGAATACATTATCTATACTCTTACATATACAGGTGGAAAGACAATGAACAGCGGGTGGGCTTTATGGGTGGGTTTCTCCAAACGGCACAGCAGGTTTCCGGCACACCGCGGCCTCCTCCCTTTTCCTCGTTGCTAGGATACGAGAGGACGCTCAGCTAGCACTCGCTGCACTGCGGCAAGGCAACCAAGCGCCGTGCAACCTGTCTTGTCTGTGACACGAGAATCTCTCTGCCCAGTTCCCCCGTGCCATTCTCTCTCACCCTGCATTCCAATTGGATAGCTCTCCAGCCGCTTCTGGCGCCGATTGGCCTGTTGGCTAGCGTGGTTGGTTGCGCCGGTCCCGGCTCCTGCGATGTTCCCGGGGTGTGTTTAGTGGAGGAGCGGCCCTTTGGACGGTGAGCTATCAGGTCACGATCGGTACCCGCACTCATTCATTCTCATCATGAATCTCTGAATCACGCCAAGGAAATGTAACATGTAACATGATCTGTGTTGTGTCTGTTGTATTGCGATGTAACGATGCTGATTGTGATATGACATGCGGTGATGTGTGGTAATTGTATTGTAGAGAGCACTTTGTCTCATGTAGAATGTCTTTATATGCAGGTTAAGTGTTGTTCCCTGAACAATATACACTAGATGTAGAATGGGCTCTTTGCCCTATAAATAACTAGAAATGCTATTGTTTATCATAACCATGACAAGTGGTGCTCTATAATATTATGCAACTGCTTCTAAATTTATGTAGAATTATACATTTTCCAGATTTGCTTTAGAGATGGACCCCTAAATGATTTTTAGGGGAAGCTGCTGAAGCTGCTGAAGCTGCAGAAGCTGCTGCTAGTTAGAATCTAGTAATATAAATATGGAGAAGGCACTCCTTAAAGAAAAATGGACAGGGCTCTTATAATATGTTTTATTGTCATGGATTTCTATGAAATGATAAAAAATTACTTTTCTCAAGTCTGCCGCACTCCATCCCCATTGTAGTCTGTTTTTTGTGCTGCTTGATATGGCTGTTTGATGTGGTAGGAAAATGCTCCCCCTGAAATTACTGCCCCTGCTTTTTTTCATATGCATGTAGGAGGTCTCATTAGACCCCCAGGAACTCTTACATGAGCCAGCACTGCAGCTGGCTGGTGGTGAGTATAGTGCCCATATGCTTTGACAAGCAGGAGGCAAGCTGGGGGGCAGGAAAAGAGGCAAATATTAGGGGGGATTCTGGAGACTCCCTCCATACATTTGCATGGGGGGGCAAAATGGCACGATAACGGGGGCAGTCATATATCAAATGTCAGATATCATAAGTGTATGTGATGGCTAGAGTGTCCCTTTAATCAGTTACAGAAATAGCTGTCAATCTTGACGTCTCTAACCACACTTGATCCTTATCATAGCACTGACACTGGCGGTGTTAAAATATGTACTGAAACACTGTCAACATTATCGGGGGGGGGCAGCACCTTCTTGCCTGGAGGACAGGTAAAGCCAAGCCCCATCAGCCCCTTGCCCCCCCGGTAACTAACACACGCACTGGCACAAATATTTACACACATACTCTTCCATCAACTCATACTAACACAAACTTACACATCCGTACTCTTGCTGTGCTCACACTAACTGATCGTTCATCATACGCCTCTTGGTACACGTTGCATGGAAATTCAAAACTCTTCAGTAAAAAAAGGACATTTCAACTAAAATACTACTTCTTACTTCCATAACCAATTAAAGCCCAAATTTAGCTGGAGTCTTTTTGTTCAAGCTAGGGAAAGAAGCTTCTGTGGAGATGGTCAGTTTATTTACGTTCTTCCTTATCTTTTCAGAAGATTCTCAATGGACACCCCAGCCATCATATGCACTTCAATGCAGATGATAGCTGCATGGTCCCTTTAAACAGGGGACACCGTGGGAGTGGGTTCAGACCCTTTGTCCGCATTTGTGGAAAGTTCTCCCATTGATTTCAAAGAGAGCTTTCCTTCCGCTGATTGGCTGCTTCAAGAAAGTTGAAGGAAAGTGTTCCCATTGACTTAATTGAAATTGTCTTTAACTTCCTTAACTGTGCGCCAGTGGCTGGCACCCATGCAAAGTGCAACTTATTTATTCATGGCATACTTATTGAAAAAGTAATGCAAAATGAGAGTAAAGTGTTCTGTTAATGACAGGAGCACTTAAAGCTTTGTTGCTCACCCGATAGAAAACATAGTTTAATACACATTTATTAAACGTGTCCAAAGAGGAAAAAAGTACTAACCTTTAGGAGAAGCTCTTAAATTAATGGGACTGTTCATGCGCAACCCCCCCCCCAAGAACCATTGCAAACAAAGTGAAACTCTAGGAGAGGACCTTTTGGATGGGGATGAGTTGATCGGGCTGGATCATCTGTAGAGGTTGTTGGTAGTTCAGGTAGGGTATGGGAAACCAATGGAGTGATCGGCGTAGTGGATGAGGAACAGTGACAGAGTGACTAGTCTAGCTGCGGTGTTGAGGATGGATTGGAACGTATAGATCATATATGTGGCATTTCATTTAATTTCTTTATTTCACCTTTCAGTCTAGTCTTTTTAGTTCTGAAACAGAAATTCACCTGCTCATCTGCTTAAAACACATCTTCTCTGATCTTTCTTTTTCAAGCATCATCTTAATTTACACACGAATGCACATGTCTAATGTGAATTGTATTGCATCCTATGTTGCGACTAAAGGGTTAATAGGGTTCGGCTTCATCTGCCAGATTTAGCAGCACTAGCTGTGCCTTCCTGTTCTACATTATGGATGGGCACTAACTGGAGATGCTCTGTTTCTGCAGACCTCAGAAGTGTAGAAGAAGCAGCTTTTTGATTGGACACACCAGCCCTTAGCTCCTCCCATTCAGCGTCTGCTCCAGCTTCATTCCCAAACTATCAGATCACTGCTGAGAATTCTCTTCATTCATAACCCTTCCTGCACTGATGTTTCTCCCTCTCTGACCAGGTAATTTATAGCATGTGCAAAAAAAAAATTTCTGGATCCTTAATCATTTTAATCCTTGTTGGTGCTAAAATACTTTGAATTTAAATCCTGAACATTTGTTAAATTATGATATGTATTGATATAGAAATATAGGAATTGATGGCAGATAATAACCATTTGGCTCCATCTAGTCTGCTTATTTTTGCCTGTTTTAAAGATTAAGACCTTAAACAGTCTTTGGTCTCGTCTTAGATTCAGGATAGCTTTATTCCTATCCTGTACATGTTTAAATACCCTTACCATGTTAACCTCTAGCACTGTGAATATGCTTTTTTCTGGTTGAAAGATAATCACTGTATTTATATTGTAATTATTGTAGGCATCCATTGACAAGATGAGTGGTGGATATTCAGAAAATAATAATTATCCCTATGATAATAATCAGATGGTTTTGGACATGATTCTGTATTCCCTTGTTGGTGTTCCTCAGCCAATTAATTGGGAGAGTGTCGCAAGGCTGGTTCCAGGATATACATCCAAAGAGGTAATTTATACTTTCCTCTCTAAATGGTTGGTGGGCTTTGATTGTATTAAGAATTTAAGCAAGATGTATAATGCATTTTATTCTTAATTCCTGGTCTTCCTAGTCGCCAGGATATTATATCATAACATGTGCCTATCCAGAGAACCTTGTACCATGATAACTGTATAACTACTACACTTACTATACCTCCCCTATACTGTAATACATACATTTACAAAATCCGCGATAAAAGGTTATTTTCCAGCTTTTTACACACGTTTGGGGGTCACTGGGGCTGTACAATAAAAGCATCTATAGTGAATATTTGCTAGTATTAGCCATTCGATTGTAGTTTTTGGTTGAGAGTTATAGGGGTGGCAGTCAAACAGCTAGAGGCCATGAAATCATAGAGTGTATGATTTTCACTTATAAGAACTGGTAATTCTGGTCAATAGTTTTCCGGTAAAATATTTCCTTTTGTTTTTATAATGTCACATAAGAAAATGTTTTAGTATTTTTGGTTTATTTTTCATGAAGTCACGGGAATTCTGTAGTTTGGAGGTAGCTTGATAATTCACATGTCAGTGCCCGTGCAGCTGGGTTTTATCACCACTTTAGCTTATAACCTTATGGCTCCTGCTGTTTTGCATCATTTGTTCATTTAATAAACCATCAATAAATAATGTATGTTCATTAACAGCAACACAAAGCCCTTCTAAATGATTTACTGCTCTTTCTTATCAGAGCATGATGGTAAGAAGGCTAAGTATGCTGGTTTCTTAAGCAGTCGATGAGTGGACTTTTCTAATGACTTCTTGTCACTGTATAAGGTGACTCTGGTTATGTCCCTTAGAATGTAAAAGTCTCTAACGCTTTCTAAATCCATCAGCCTTTGTCCTTTATTTAATGACGGAGGTCAATTTTACCATGAATGTTTCTTCTATATTCATACAGTGTGCCAAACGATTTGAAGAACTGCAAAGCAATGGGGCATCTCCTGTAGACAACCAGTACAATCCATTAATGGCAACTGGAGGTGTACCTCTTGAAAACCTAGCTACATATATCAAGAGCTCTCTGCTCGATTCAGCAGAGGACCCGGAAGATATGGCTGTAGGACAAGGGAGCATCCCTGCAACAGGTACTGAACATGAGGGCCACTCTTAGGCTCACGGTCCACTCTTAGGTGGACCCTGCAGTGCAGCTGCTCTTCCTCCTGCAGGGTCCGCGAGTCATAATCCTTGCACTTTACCAATCCAAAGTATATTGATTGAGTAATTATATTTTGTTTATGATCCAGTATGTATTTAAAAATACATTTATCTCTTCTTGTGATTAAGGAAGATCTGGTGCTACTTCAAAATGTTCTGCTGAAAATGACAAATCACCATCCACTATGAATGGAGACTCTGTAGGAAGCCAGGGGTAAGACACCGATTTACAACACAGCGAGCAGCATGCTGCAGGCTGATTTTTCTTTTTTGACCTCCGAAGCATAACTTACAACTCACGTGTATATATATATATATATATATATATATATATATCTATTTATATCTATATATATATATATATATATTCCAATTTTCTGGGTGTTGCAAAAGTACAGTAGTTCTGTTAAATGGTGTTAAGTGTTGGACTAGACCAAGAGCCTCCTTTTACCTCTGTATTAGTAACCTCTTAAATGCAAAACGTTGGGTCTTCTATCATTAATTATAAATCAGGTTAAACCATATTTCTTTTTTTGCCTGCTGGTTCATAAGGTTGATATGTAAGGCATTTTCCCTATGAAAGTCCACGTTAATGTGATTTTTATAATTCATAATTTTTTGGTTTAAAGGCCAAAGATGGTCATCCATGTATGTGATGAAGCCAAGAACCTGAAGGAGGACTTTGTGTGTCCCCGTGATCTCCTGGTATCAGAGATGAAGTACTTTGCTGAATATTTGTCTACTGATGCCCAGAGGTGGGAGGAAGTTGACATATCTGTTCACTGCGATGTGCAGATTTTCAACTGGCTGATGAAGTATGTGAAACGTAATTCAAATGATTCAAGTGACAAAACGGAGGTACCAAAGCTTGGTAAGTGTCAACTCTCAACGTTCTCTATTGTAATCTGAAAAACTAGATAGGTTAGAAAAGCATGAATGGATAAAACTGTATTTTTGGTGTTGGTTACATCATCATTTTCTTCATTAAAGGAAATGCAAACAAAGGTTTCAATGGGACACCTTCTTATACATTTTACATTTTATTCCATCTTTTTTTGCCAAGATTACCACATTTGTAAATTTCACCTCACTATCATAGCATGGCCCTCTTAGATATGTAATATATTTAATCATTTATTGCAGAACCTTCAAACGTCATTTCAATTCTGATTTCCTCAGAGTTTCTGAAGATGGATTCGTTGGTAGGTAGATCAGATCTAGTGTTTTGGTTGCATGTTACATATTGTGATGGATGTAAAGAAAGATTATTTCCCAAAATAAATAGAATTGAATTTTAAATCACAAGATATTTTTCCTTGTAAGCAGCTTTCTTGGCAACATTATGAGACAAAATAATTGAGGTCACTTATGCCACTGTATATGAAAGTAAAAATGGATATTGCTGTATTACCCCCTAGGGAAGATGGAGTCCTTTAGTCAAAGTTTATACCATTCAAGGATGTGTGACTGACCTAGGACAGCTTCCCCAGTCACCTCCGTGGTTGGCAACCAGGTCCCATAATGGTGCTGAACTCCTTTAAGAAATGGAGCACCAGGATTTGGAATCCATAGTGGTTGGGGAGATCAAACATCTCCATTGACACTGGGGGCTTAATTACATGAGAGGGCAACCCGTCCCCTCCCCAGTTTTGTACCAGGGGGACTGCTGCCCCCCCTTGGACTTGCTGCCCCGGGGCTGGATGTGTTACTGTTACAACTTATTTGGCCAATATGAAGAAAAACAAATGTAAAGTCGATAAACTTTTGGTACCTCAGATGAAGACTCTTTTCCTTTAGTTAATCACCACTAGTGTTTTGTAATGAATTTGCATAGAGGAAAAAACATTGTTTCTGTTTTTGGTATTAACATATATTAAAATGCAAAATACCAAAGAAAGATTTATTTACCAAAATAAGGGATGCATATGAGTTGTTGTAAGTTGAAATCTAGCTTCTGACGTGCCAGCCACTGCAGGTTTTTCCTGTGAAAATGGCGGCTTGGTCCATCCTTATGCATAGTGATGTATATCAGTGAGATCACTTCATGGAATATGTATTATAGAGAATAAGTCAAACCTTTTGACAGAAATTCCCCTCAACAAGTCACGGTTTACTGAAAAAACCCTCCAGATGTTACTTCACTTCTGTCAGATACCTGCTAACCCCAGACAATTTCTGAATGATTTTATTGTGCATTTTTATAGGTAGAAGAATGCATTAATTACTGTCACAAAAACATGAGCGCTATCGTGGCAACTCCATGCAATATGAACTGCATCAATGCAAATCTCTTGACACGCATCGCTGACCTCTTCACGCATAATGAGGCAGATGACGTGAAGGACAGAAAAGACAAGTTTAAAAGGTAAAAGTATAAAAATGCTTCCCTTTCTGTATTTTCATCAACCAAAACAACCGTTTTCAAATATTTTTCCTTTGACCTTTAGGTCACAGGTGGACCTTGTATAAACAATAGGGGGTTAAAGGTGCTGTTCCACATTTTTTGCCTAACTTTCTCTGATTTATATATGAATAAATACTACTGTGAAATGCTTCTTAAATGAGTATATATTTCTTTTTTTAAATAACATACTATTTTGCTGTATTTTTTTCTTGAAACATTTCAACAGTACCTCTGAATCCTGTCTGTCTTCATTGCTCAGCCTTCCTATCTCTGGCAGAAGGGACATTACCTTTAAGGTCTTCACATACATCATTGCCATCACACCTGTCACACGAAACACCTCACGCAATAACACTTACTCCCCACAACTAGCCAATGTGGCCATTACTATGAATTAGGATCTGTGAAACCTTGCTGTTTCACATACATGAGCATGAAATAAGAGGTGAACAGGGTTCTTGGTGGTTTTACTTCACTTTACATGATGCAGAGCGTATCTGGGGACATTGCCCCCATGTGGAACAGCGTCTTTAAGATAATAATTGAAAAATGGCTATGTCGCGTTAGCAAGTGACATCTCCCATTGGTTGATGTGATGATAGGACCACTTTTTAAAGGTTACATATATAACCCCATTGATACTGTTTGATTATAAATCAAACTTATACATTGGCATAAGGTCACATAAAACATTTTTAAGCTTGAATGTGTTTTAAAAAATGTAAATAAATTCAGTTTTCTAATTTTTATTTCATTAGCAAAATATTTTGTAAGAAGATTGAGAGATTGTTCGACTCAGACTACAGGAACCCGGACTCTCCAGCAAACGCTTCAACTCTATACAGGTAAAGATCTAAAACAAAGCATTACTGGGAAAGATCGAAAGCATTGTAACACTGAGGAAGAACAGATCTCATTTTATTATTTTGGAGGGTGGCTTAATTTGCGTCTCGGTCATCTCTAGAATTATTTTTTGTGTTAATGTTTAACTACAATATTTATTTTCTAGATGCTGCTTGTGTAAGAGGCTTCTGACTAAGGAAGCAGAGCAAAAGATTGCATGTCTACCAGGAAAAATCAACATAGACCAGTATGGAAACATAGTGTACTTTCACATAAGGTACATTCATATATTTTGTTTTGTCTGTTCCTAGAGTAGCTTTACACCCTGTGCACCTTTGTGGTTTGGTGCTTCATTCATCCACTTCATTGTGATGTTCATTCCTACACTCCACTTACTAAAGGTGATCAAGGATATATTTGGAATAGCTGGATCATCAATATCTAACAAATAATGGTCCCATTTTATGTCATTATTTTTATGTTTCTTATTTATAATTTGGATATTTTCATAACATATTTTTACCATATGATAAATTCTACAGGATCGGCACCACTGCTGTCAAAATCCCAATTTATGTTAAACTACAATAATGCTCAACATGTCTTGGCTTTTTATGTCTTGGAAGGCCAAAATGCTCCTTTACACACTACCCAGTATGGGTGATCATCGTAAGCAGGGATAGTTAGAGGGTCCCTCCTGCCGTGTCAGCATTTATGCCACAGGACAAGATTGTCCGAACGTCTGTTGTCCCAAGAGCTGTTTTACTGAATCTGTCAGATGGGAGCCAGCAGTGCTACAGTTTTGCTATGACAAAAGAGAAACGTGGCTGTCATCAGACAGGGAAACTTCTCTACTGAGGATATACTATCAGGACCTAGTGGTTGTTGAGAGCGCTTTATTTTTTTCACCATGATGTAATAATACATCCTCATGGCCAGAAGGAGCTAATGGAATATGTTGAATTATGAGTGTGAACACTTCAGAATTCAATGTCAAATCATTGGTGTCATTATTTGACTAAATTTATAATTTCATAATGCCTTGTGAAGTCATGAGTTGAAACCACAACTTGGTCCTTTCACTGTTAAGACCAGTGAATGTCCTAATTTTCAGATAATAATTGAACTCGACAAAATCCATTGGGCATTAGGGATGAGTGTTGTCAGACCCGTGTTAATTAGGGAAATTGTACAGTAGGTTTGCATGTGTAAAATTCACTTTCCTTTGTATATGCCAACGTTCCTGCATTATTTAATTCTGCACCTATTTTTCAGGGACAAAATGTGGGATGTCCACGAGTACCTGACCAGTTTATTTGAGGAGCTTAAATCATGGCGAGATGTTTATTGGCGGCTATGGGGGACTATAAACTGGCTTACCTGCTCCAGGTGTAAGCAAGTGAGTAGAGCTGTTGGTTGCTTTGCCGAACGCTCCACAACGTGCAACTTTCCATTAAATGTGTCGTTTTTACATCGATAATATTTGAAATTATTTTGTACACAGTTATTTTTCACCAAAATATGGTTGCATGAATGTGTTGTTGTGATATAACTGGTTATCTTAGTGTGTGATGTAACAAAGTAAGCCTGGTCAGATATAAATGGGAACTTACCTTGCTTCACACCCTAATGACAGCCACGCTACAGGTTCTGTAATTGTATACAGGTAATTCAGTAGTATATACCCCAAACCCTCTGGTTTTTAAAATATGTACCCCATGATATTGTTTTTTAGCACACTATTTAATGCCTTGTGTTTCCCTGCAGTCATTCCTGTGCACTGAGCTGTCACACTGCCAGTATCACCCCGAACCGGCAGTGTATCCTGGTGCAGCAAGCTCCCTGGGGTCACCTGGCACCGGCATGTACCCCTGCTGTAATCAAAAAGTACTCCGATTTGACCCTACCCAGCTTCCGAAGGTAGCAGTCTACCGCAATGATAACCTTGTCACACGTGAAACACCTTTTTACAAACATTTTGCTTTCTTGTCAACTAGGGCTGCAAACTTAGAGACCATGTCATTGCTTTGCCCGAGGGAGGTGAAGGCCCTTCTTCCAAAGTGCTCTATGACCTTCTGCAGCGCAGAGACATCATAGTCGTGCCTTATTCCGTCGACGGGAGTGGGTAAGAAGTCATTTATAACCTATGCATCTAAAATGTCCTGCGCCACAGGCTCATGTATTCCAAATCTAATCCAAATCTGCATTGGGCCTGAGTTATACAATTGGCATGATTTACTTGATGAAACCCTTGATCTTTTATATTGTGTGTGTGTGATATGTATGTTGTTCTCTTGTGTTTTGCAGAGAGTCAGGGATCGTTTTAAGCAATGATAAAATTCTTGACTGTGATGTCAACTTAGGATCTAACCCTTTATGTGGGCCGAAGTATGGCGAGATAAGTGCTGTAAGTGCAATGTCTTACAATAACCATACATATTATATATATCACATAATGTTTTATCCTGAACAGATTGTAGAAATACTTCCTAAATCCTTGTTCTATCTGCCTATTTTTAGGCAGAGCTACTTAATCTGTTTAGCTATAGATAAACCAGTGTTATACCACTAGATCAATCCGTGGAACCTTCCTTTCCAAAGAGCTCCTTAATCTTCTCTTAATAGTTGTTTTAAGAGGCTATAGGCTTTGATAATATGGTGGGAAGTAAAGCTGTTAACATGTTTTGCCACTAATTTGGCTTGTTCCAGCTTTTAGTATGGATCATATTTGGAGATAAAGTATGTTTTATTGTTTGCTCGTGTTATTAAGTGTGAGCCATAGCAGAAATCAGAGGAATGCCAAATAAAATGATAAATGTTTTATTAATTTTCGGTCTACCCATATAATTTCCTAAAAAAAAAAAAAAATATTTCACTGTAGAATAAAACTAGTAAAGATGTACATAAGTATTAATCTGTAAACTTAATGTATACTAATACTCTGTGTAAGCTACCAACTTGTCTTATTGTTGTCGCTCATGTGGTCCTTCATTTCTGTTTCTCTCTTTCTTGGATAGTTTCTTTCAGTAAAAAACTTCAGTCTACAATTGGTAAGTAACCCTAGGAATATCTCGCTTGCCAGCCGATTGGGGAGTTAGGGAGGAACCTAGGCTATGGTCCACTACCAATGCAAATGCTTTTTGCTGTGAATCACAGGAAAATTTCGGATCATGATAAATCTAAGATGAATCTGACGCTGAGTATTAGGGAGAATTGACACATGTCCAATAAACCAATTGAATTACCAGTACCCTATTAAGGCAAGCGAAACAATGTGTTCTTCAGACTTTTCCCTGCACTCACCATCCGATTGACATGATGGGGCTGGGAACTTTTGGCTCATGGGCAAGCTGAGCCAAATTACCCAGTAGTAAGGTGTCATCTAAAAAAAATTTTAGCAGACAACATCACTGTCCAGTACTGTCCCCCTTATCCATTTAACCTTAAAGTTACTTAACCTTACATATACACGGTAATAGTAAGCATGCCTTCCTTTTTTAGAGCCATTTAAAATAAATATAAAAAAATATGACACGCAAAGAAATGCAACATAATGCAAGTTTTCAGTTCAGTACTTTGGATCCAGATACAGGTGATATTTATATCTATTGAGGGAAATAAATGTCCACTACTACTTAACGCAGGAGAGAGTTTTAAGGCTTCCATCCGCTAGGAATCTTTATAACTCTCCAAAGTGCCTTGACAATGAACAGATCATAGAGGATAGTGAGATCAGTATGTCTTTAAGAAACAATTCAGAAAGAATGCTAGTTCTCTCTTGCTTTTCCCTCCTTGTCTCTTTTATGTTTCTTTCATCCAGCTTTGTTTGATCTTTTTTCCTGCTCTTATTAAACATAGCATTTTAACCCGTGCTGTGCCCACGTTATATATTATTTTTATCTTATTTCTTTTTTTGGCTTCAAAATAAATTTGGGCTCATCAATCGGGTTTACATTCCTTTTGGAACATATTTGCTGCTATACAACATATTCAATGCCTTTTGTGAATGTTAATTTGGTAAAGTTAATTTTAAGTTTTATTTCTGTGGTCCCGCCAAAAAATGTCCTAGTATATGTGTCTCCACAGTCATCACAAGTCTTAAAAATTCTGTCCCTGGCACTTTGGTGAAAGGAGGGAAAATCTTTGTTTTGTCAAGATGCATCTTCTTCTGTTTCAGAAGCAGCAGTCTTTGTTGTCAGAAGAGGACGACTACACAACTGGATCCGAAGTGACAGAGGATGAAGTTGGAGATGAAGAAGAGGTGTCAAGGAAACAAGGTAGTTCTTATGTTCTCAATGGCTTCCAAGAAACACTGTCAGGTGGCGGTTAATAGAAACAGGGTGCTATCCAGTGGAGTATTTATGGGGATCGCTGATCAATGACTGTGCCAGGCAAGTGCCCCTAGCCGTCCTCTAGACCCACTCCTTAGTGGGCAGCAGTCTGATCTGCACCATCTGACCTACCAAGCTACAGAGGACCTCCTCTGCTTTCTTCTTCCTGCGTAGCATCAGGATATGAAGTCACAGTACTGTGCAAAAGTTTTTGGCAGGTGTGAAAAAACGCTTTTAAGTAAGAAGGTGGGCTACGTAACCCTGCTGCTGCATACCAATGGGATGGATTATGGATAATAAATAAGTTATCATTATACTTTGTGGAGTTTGATCTTTTATAGGCTCCATCAGAAATCTTCAGCTTCTTGCTGTTAGTGCTTTCAAAAATAAACATGTTAATAGTAAAAATCAAAACTCTAGAAATATCAAATTAATTATTTGGTGTGATTGACCTTTGTCTTCAAAACACCATCCGTTCTTTTAGGAACACTTGCACAAAGACAGGGATTTTGTAGGTGTATGATTGAACAAGATACATAGGAAATACAGCCCTACTACTAAAATTGGGTGACCAGAGAAATCAAGGGTTGTCATATCATAGATATAGTTACTAATATCAATATGAACAAAATAAATACAATTATAGCGACATCATGTAAATATTAAATCATGTAAACTATTTTTTCATAGCTTTTATTCAATATGAAAAAATAGTTTACATGAATTAATATTTACTAGTCTTTTTTCCTATAGGGTCGTCTTATATTCAGCCTTTTTCGTTTTTCCTAAATTAACATTCAGATTTTGGGGGTCGTCTTAAAATCGAGCAAATGCGGTAGATATAACAGGTGTCCAGAGAGAACGGACTTATACATAATCATTAAATTACTTGGGTAATGAGAAAAATATTTTTTTTGTTTTTATTTCCTTTTATTTGCCAACCTGCCCCCCCAGTTATGTACATCTGCCCCCAGGCTTGCCACTCTGCCTCCCTGATATGCCTTATACCCCCCTCTATGCCACTCTGACTCAGCGCAGCGGGGAATTCTCCTCTCTGGCAGCCGGGGAAGGTATGCGCGATGCGTGTAGACAACCTCCGCTGCTGCCAGCACTTTCGCCAGCACTTGGTGATAGAAGCCCCAGTGGAAGTGCCGGCAGCGGCGGATCTGGATCTTAGTCTCATAGTCAGACCTCATTTGAGGTCTGATTAGAACACGACCTTGATTATAAGACGAGAGCATTTGCTCTGAAAAAAACCTTGTCTTATAATCGAGCAAATACGGTATTAAGAAGTGGAACTGCTGTTCTTGCAAGGTTCTGTGCAGCGCTGAATACACTGTCTACACTCTGTTTATTCCTTAACTGACGACACGCGGAACAACTATCACAAGGTTTGCGCTTGTTATTTTTTCTAAAGCTTGTGCTTTTATTTACATAATGCCATGAAAAAAAATACCAGAGGCCTGATATCCCGAACAGAAATGTAAAGCAATTGTTAGAGAAATCAGTTTTTGGAAATTAGTTTCAATATCCCTCAAATATTCTTTAGCATTTAGTCATGTCTTAATATGCATTTGTACATCATAATAACTGGATACATTCAGTGTGGCGAATGTCTAAATTTTCTTTTTTTTTTTTCAGTAGGGAGAAAGTCAAAGACGAAGAAATCAACTAAGCAGCCTAAAAAGCATGTTTCATCACCTTGTATAAGTAAAAGGGAAAAACAACAAGAAAAGGTAAATGTTTTAACTACCAGCAATATAAATATGTTATGTGCTCATTTCTATAGCGCGAAGGAGACTTTAGATATGCGTTGTGCCGGTGCATAAAGTATTTGCTTCTATGATGCTAACAAAAATGATCAGGTACCAACAGTTCCTCATTCAGAAAACATGAACTTCTAACTTCTGTATAAACTGATATTGTTTCTCCTATTTTTTGACTATAGTAAATTAACGCAAAACGTGTTGTTATTGTGTGACTATGAAACAGGACATAGTTTAATGCTTGACTTTTTTTCTCTCTCTCTCTCTCTTGCAACAGCCATCACGAGATTCCTCTCCATTTACGTGAGTGCATTTCTAAACAACTCTTTCTGTTTACCTTTCAAAGCGAAATTAGCTTTTTTGCATATATATAATGCTTGTGTTTCAACAGAGTGAGTCTTCAGAGGAATAAGTGGGATGCCTCTCGTTCGTTAAGATATAACCAGGATGCCCAAAGAGAAGACGGTGTGTGACACTTAGATAACATTTTATTTTTTGACACAGGTATTATTCCCACTTTAAAAATGCCAACATTGGCAGAGTAAGTCTTTGGTAATTCAGCCTTTCCACCATATTTCCTTGTTATATGAAGACTTACAAATGAGAGACAGCTCCTCTTATCCTTAGGTGTAGCAGGAACAAAAAATACCCAGAACATGTCCCAATCTTTAAAAGTCATAAACACTTCTTAAGCAGCCGTCCCATCATAGGAGTGGAGTGGGCCTTTTCGTTCGGATCATGCATATCATTCTCACCATGTTTACCAAAATGGTTGTGGCTCATACCTGAAGATCACATGTAAAGATAAGTCTTCACTGCTTACTGGCAGAAAAATCAGAAAATATGCTGATACAGGTGTCCATGTTCTTTACTAACTTGATTGGATTGTCAACATGCAGAAATCTTAAATACTCCCATGCCGGTAGACCACATTCCTGGAAATAATTATTTACTTTTTCTGTTAAGGGTCTTCCTTGTAGAGAAGTAAAGTTAAACACTGTAAGCAATAATATGTGCTCAGAGTTTAGACAGTGATCTGCTCCATCAAATGTCCATTCTGCAGTCCACGTTATTCATTCTGATGACCAGAAGAGGTCCCTCCTCACGAGTACCATACTGAATAGCCAGACTTTGGCAACATCTACTAGATACTCCAATATACTTTCTCAGTGGTCCTTGCGATTTCTGTCTTGAACTTCTTTGAAGTTCAACAAGGTTTTGAAGGGACAAGGTAGACCCTAGGCTGGCCCTCACCTCAGCTCTCTGCCTAAAGTGAGATAGGATTCTGTTGGCTACCTTTTGCCCTTCACCACCTTTTAAAAGGGGAGCACAAACTACATACTTGCACAGTAAAATGTGAGGTTTTGAAGGTCTCTAGAATCAGTTATTTAAATTATTCAGACCACCAATGAAGTCTATTTTTGAGAACATCTCTTGAACTTGAACTACAATCCACACTCTGAGTATCTACATCTTGAGGAGAGTGACAGTTTGCAAGCGTCTACATACACTCTGAAACCACTACATGCTTGATACTCTTGCCTAAAAATATTTGATTATTATATGCATAGTTCTTTGAGTGGTTATTTCCTATCATGTCCTTTGTTTATCATATGCCTTGCTTAATATTATAGGAGATTACCTGAGAATTATCTTTCAGTTTTCAAGGAAAGGCTTTGATTGTTTTATAAATGTGTTTTCCCTGTCTAAAGATAAGAGGAGCTTTCAGACAATTGGATGGCCCATAAGACACATATATATATATATATATATATATATATATATATATATATATATATGTGGTTGATTGACCTAAATTGTGAAAATAAAAAACAAATGAACTTTCCTTTCCTTTCCTTTTGTGTCAGACCAGCGAAGGATGACTGAAATCACAGGTCACCTGATAAAAATCAGATTAGGCGACTTGGAATGTGCCAAAGCCAAGGAAGGGAAGGACGTAAGTATTACTGTATATTCTCCATTTGCTTGCCATATACTTACTCGTTTTTCTTTGCATGTTCGTGCTATTATTTTTTAAGGGAGAATCCAAACAGTTTATTCTTTGGTGGCACTAAACAGAAAATTGGTTATGTGTGGTTCCTTTACCTATGTCTACAGATATTTTGTGTATTAAACATTTTGTCAGAGTGTCCATTTAATTAGAACGTATACAAGATGTTGCATTGCTTCAGATAAACAGACATTCTACTTATCTATAGCAGGCAGCAGGTATATACTCGAGACTGGAAGCTCAAGTCAAGGCTACTGCTCAGACCAATGCTCGACAGAGTAATACAGAAAAGAACCCAAGGTAAGAGATTTTATATATATATATATATATATATATATATACATATACGTCTGCCAGCTTCAATGTGTCTGTCTTCCTTCGCTGATTCTCTGACATAGCTTTTTCATAATGGTCTATGGTTTCATTTTCACTTCTGTAGTTACCTATTAATCAAATTTATTTTATTTTTTTACTCATTTTGTAGGTCTAAACCTCGTTTTGGTCTGGGAAGGCCAACATAAATAAACCGCATACTGATTATGCTATTGCAACATTGAAACTGGAAGCTTGGTGAAATTAATTATTTGCCTTTTTGGGAGAGGCAGGACCAAGCTTAGACGTTGGGCAGCAGACCACTGGCGTTCCAAAGCTTTGATGGTGGGGCGCATGAGCTGGGCACAGCTTCCTCAAACACTGGTGGACCACCCGCAGAATAAGGGGAAGTAGACAAAAGTTTTGCCGTACTTGGAGCCCAACCCTTTGCCTCATGCAACGTACTACAGTTGAGGAAATCTGGGCTTATGCCTTGTCTGCCATATTACTGGGTCATTTGGAGAGGGTAATTTATTAAAAGCTTTGCAAGTTTTACCATGTAGAGGCGGCATCAATTGTTTTGTTTTATCTGTAAATATTGTTTTTTTTATTAAACATATTTTAAAAGGAAATTATTGCATGAGTTATTTTTTCCTCTATATTCACATTAAAGGATATTTAACGGATGAATATTTACTATCTCACTGAATGGTGCAGTTCCTCTTATACAGAACACTAACTGAACTCTCTAGTATGCTAAGCAAATAAACCTCAGCATATCAATTTGCAACAACTAACCAGTGCCTTCTTTTGTGTCACATAAAAATATAGAATTTGATTGCATATAAGAACCATTCGGACAATCTAGTCTGCTCATTCTTCCTGCTGTAAAGACATTAATACGTCCTTGGTCCTGTGTAATAAGCATTGTGTCTACCCCATGCATGTTTAAAATCCTTCACTGTATTAGCCTCTACAACATCTGATTGAAGGCTGTTCCATTTATCTACCACCCGCCAGGTAAAGTCTATCCTGTACATTAAAATGAAAGTATTTTTTTTTTTTTTGTCACTGTGAATCATCTCCAAAATAAAGGTCTCCAGAACAGTACACCCTGTAAAGTGACAGAACCAACTCTATCTTTCTGCTACTAATGCCTCTAGCTATACAACTCAGCACCTTGCTTGCTCTTTTTCAGCGCTTAATTGGATTATCTGCTTACCTCTAAGTCCTCAGAAATAATTACTCCTCTTTTTCTGTTGTCAATGATAGAACAGTGCCCCCAATGCTATATTCTACCTTACAATCTTTACATCCCAAGTGCATTATTTTGCATTTATCAACATTAAACTGCAGCTGCCACACTCACAACCATTCTTCTCATTTAGTCACAAAACTTGCCATATGGCTTGTTCCGCCAGGAATGTCTCCTGTGTTGAAGTCCTTTGTTACATACCATTTGTAATATTGCTAAAAAATATGAAACCCAATACTCATCCCTGAGGTACAAGACCTTAACACCATTAACTACAACCTTCTGTCTCCTGCCACAACCATTGCCTTATCCATTCAGCATCGAAACCCAATTTATTTATAAACCTTCTAAATGCTTTTTAGCGATTTATGAGGCGACTCTAGGATTTCAGGACAACAGTAGGAGAAGCCCAGGAAAACGATGCCATAATGTAATGTTGAGTTAATTGCAGAATTAACGGGAACTATGTCAAATGAACACTCGCGTAACAAATAATAGTATAACAAAAATCAACACAAATATATGGTACGATTCTTTCTTGTTCCAAAACATTTTGGATTATGTCATCACACTCCAAACTGGAGTCATTGGACTTTTTTTATTGTCGTAGTCACAACAGGATGCAAACAAGTTTGTGGGAGTGATTGTGTAGACAAAAGCACAAATTTAGAGACACAGCCTACTCTCCTAAACCAATAGATTACTGGGAAGATATGAATATCTTTTCTTGGGATATGTATTTTCCTGCTTGGATTAAATTAAGTTTACAGCAACAACGTCACGTTTTCCCAGGAAATGTATTAGAAGAATAATCCTGGCATACCCTATGTATATGAAACTTTCTCTGATGGAGCTGATTTTATTCCTATCTTGTCTTGCTGTCCAGCTTTTCATCAATGTCAGTAAGTCAATATTATAACAGTTGTGTATATATATAAATATGATAAAGATCTGTGTATTTTTTATTTATTTAAAGTATATCAATCAGCAGACAATTGGAAGTAACCAGTTGGGGTTCAAACATTAAAAGGGCAGTACATTTTTTAACTTTTAAGGAAACAAGAAAGTTTTTCACATCCGACGGGCGTATGGACACTGCCGGCACCCATACTGTCAGTGACCATCTCCACTCACCAGTAAATACATTAGGCATGATGTAGGAAATGCGTATCGGAATGTGTTCCTTGCCTTTTTAACGTAATATCTTCTAATAACTACTTTGCAAATGTTAAAATTATTATAAAGTCTGCTTCATTGTTATCTTTAAAAAAAACTAAACTGTCTAATAGTGCCTTTTTCCACTTTGTGTTGAGGGTGAATGTAGCCTTGTGTAGTTGTTTGTGAAATACTATTGTATGCTACAGAATTATTCATCATTTATCAATTGTTGGTACTGAAGGTACCAAGGAGGGGGGATCTAGATGATTGTGAATCAGGAAGAGCACAATTCAAACAGTCTTGTGGACACTTTTGTTGCTTGTAATTTTGGAATCTGAAGACATAATGCTGAATTTGCGGAAGCCTCTCTGTGTAAAGTGGCTAATTTTTTAGTTGTATTTTCAAACAGCCGCTTTACGATTTCATTGGAGTTGCATTCTTTGTTTTACCATTTTAATAATTTAGCAAAAGTATTATAATTATCGATTTATGTAGCAGCACCATATTCCATAGCGCTGTACAATAGGTAAACAAGACGGAATAAGTATTACATAACATAACAACTAGGATTTACAGAAACAAAAGGTAAGGAGATCCCTGCTCAGATGAAAACGATTTGCCTTTTTCCTTTTAAAAATGGCCATGGATTAACCTTGAATCATTAAAGGATGGTTGGTCCTGAGGTGCACTACATAACGGGGTGTTCCATCCGAGTATTAAGCTAATTCAAAAGTAATCAATATAATACTAAGGACAAGGCTGCTATAAAACAGGTGAAAAATTAGGTGCCCCCTTTGCATAGACTTTTGGTGTCCAGTTGTCTTCAACTGATTAGAGCATCAGAAATCATTAATTCTGTTACAGCTACCTTATGAGCCCTATATGAATAAATAAAACGTTTCATGCTTCAGGGGCAAGACGCCCTCTTGCAGGTGGGTGACTGGTGTTTTTTTTGGGTATCTGCCAAAACAACCTTACCTAGGAAACTCAACAAGTCAGTCACATGTTTCTTCACATATCTAAGTTATGTACATTTGTTCACTAAAGTTATCATGTGAGATATTAACTGTAAATCACCCATTAGTTGGAAAAGGAGTCTATCCTGAACTAAGTATTCTGGAAATAATAAACACTACATCTCAAGACTTAGTGAGACTTTAGTTCAAGGGTTTTTGTTTTCGAAAACATCTTGGTATGTATATTTCCATCAATAGGTCAATTCACACTGTATTATTGACTTTTTAACTTGAATGCTAATGTAATAAGAATGAAATATACCATACTTAATGACCAAAAGTATACGATACCTGAACATCACACCTATATGAGCTTGTTGGTCATTGCATTCCATAGGGATTAATATGAAGTTGCTCCCCACTAACCCCCCCTGGCAGTGTGCTTTACACCACCTCAGATGGTGCTTGCCATAGCGTATAGAGATCTTTAGCTTGTGTGTTGTTGCTCGGACATGGAAACCCATTTCATAAAACTCCAAACACACACTTATGTGACATTCTATGACAGTGGCATATTTAAAGTCACTCTTCAATACAACAGATTCTACGGTCATTATTTGTCTATGGAGATGGCTGCCTCTGTGCTCGATTTTATATACCTGTTAGTAATGGGTGTGACTGAAACGAATAGTGATACAAATAATAGTGATCAGGCGCTAATAATATATATGGTGTGACTGAAACACCTAAACTCAATAATTAGGAAGGGTGATATAGTTTATATGGCATCACACAAGTCTAGGCAGGTGCACAGGGGGCCCTTCACTCAGGCGCACTGAAATGCAGGGGCACCTTGGTCAGGGAATGCAGCACGAGTGGGGGGGGGCTATTGTTAGATATTCTTTGTCTTTAATATCTAAGCTTTTCCAGTGACCAAACAGCAATCAAGGCCACCGCTTCTAAGTCTTCTTATGTAGGTTTATTTAGTAACAAAGTAGTATACATACAGTACTGATTGATGAACAGATGAGGGTCGTAGGTACTGTAGGCTCAGTATTCTTGGTGATATGAAGGAGAAAAAGAAAGAAAGAGACCTTGCTCTTGTAAACATGACTATTTATACCCCTTTACCTTCAGTTAGGGTATAAGTTCTTACTATATATATAGGCAATATATGAATTTAAGGAATCCTATTGGAGCAGTCATGGGATACACTGGCATTCCACAGAAAACCCTCTAATTGCTACATCACGTGATTGATAACAAATGTCCCTAGCACTCAAGTTGCATTCAGGCCTAAAGTGTGTAGAACAGAATAAAAGTATAACAATGATTTCTTACAACTATGCTGGTTGAATCTGCACAGACTTCATGCTCCGTCTCCTCATGCTTGGTGCCTTGTTTAAAGTCAGAGCACTCAGTCAGATGTCACTGACCGATTCAGTGTAATACTGTTTTGGGTGCAAAGATGGCACTGACAAGTTGCTTGAAGGCAAAGATGGCACTGACAAGCTGTTTGGGCACAAAGATGTCACTAATAAGCTGTTCGAGGACAAAGGTAGCATTGGTAAGTTGTTTGGGAACAGATATAGCACTGATAAGTTGTTTGGGGTGGGAAAGATGGTACTGACAAGCTGTTTAGAGGCAAAGCTGGTACTGTGTGAAGTGAGTGACTTGGTGAAGGCGGCAGCCCAAAGACATGGAGTGGTTGCCATAGAAAATGGGTGAGGTGTTATGCCATTGTGACATGTACTCCCTTCCTTCTTTTAAACCACTGAAGAGGCCAATAATCGGCAAGAATACCGTACAGTCCACTGTATCTTGGAATGTATAAACAAAACAAAACAAAAAACTTGTAGTCTTAACACATTTTTTTCACACTTTTTCACAGGTGGTTCACTTTCCATAACGTATACATTTTTCGCTAATTTGGATACCACGCATCAGTTTGTGGAAAATGTTAATACTACTCTTTTAGAAGAAGGAAAAGACAGAGCCATGCTCATAACACAAGTAAGACCTTTTCAGGTGTCATGTTTCTCTTCTACTTTAAATATTATTATTGTTCCATATTCTCTGGGAAAAAAGTTTTCCTAAAAAGCCAAGAAACGCATACAGTATGTGAGAATATTTATCATAGAATTCAGAATCACACTGAATAGTTGGTTCCATTACTCCACAGGTACATTGCAAGTCTTTTAACTATGCCATTATATTTATTGTCACTGTCTTTGTCAACAGATTGAATTTTTACCTTCAAATTCTGCTGATCGTATTAAATTCACCATCATAACAGGAGCAATACCGATTTTGATAAACAATCAAAAGACCACCTTGAACATTTCTAAACTTGATCATGAGACTTGCAAGCCCATCATTACAAACATTCCTTTAACAGATGGAAGTACAGCAGTCTACACTACTGTTTACATTACCGCTTCAGATAACAGTGATAATAGACCTGTTTGTTATCATATTGAAAACTCAACTGATTTCAATGAAGATATGATGAGTGAAACTTCTGTGTGTTGTGGATTACATTTTCTGGTCTACAATTCAAACGGAGGAGTAGCAGTTGAGCCATTTGGTGGCTCTCCTGGCACAGATGATATGGGAATATGGTACAACTTCACCATTTTTGCTAATCATCAAGTCCAAGAACCTCCAGCTTCAGAAATTACATTTACATTCGTTGTGGATGATTTAAATAATTATGTCTTAAAATTCCCATTAAGTAAGCATGAAGTTTCAATATTAGTGAATAAAACAATTGGTTCAACTTCACTGACTATGTCTGATCTCCATGTGGACTCCAGGACGAATGTCTCTTTATCATACAAAATTGTTGATCAACAATCTTCCACGTCACCTGATGTGTTTGCCAATAATTATATCACTGGACAAATCGGTTTACTACAGTCTCTAAATTTTGACAAGACAAAGCATTTTCAAATAACATTACAGGTGCCTGATGAAGTGTTCCCAGAATCAACAAGAATGACTACCGTTGGAATCAATGTATTGGATGTCACTGAAAAGTGTCCTGAATTTAGCCAATCTGTATACAATGTTTCTGTCCAGGAGAACTTACCGAATGGTGGTATTATCTGTATTTTAAATGTGTCTTATAAAGATGAGGTAAGGACAATTAATAGATTAGCTTAAGGGAATTAAATAAGCAAACTCTACCGTTAATAAAAGAATAGTCTAGTCCCCAAAATTGCATTTTATGTTTTAGTGTATGCTGGAGTCCATTTAGTAGCATTTTACCGCATTAGATTGGCGCAGACATTCTTCAGTCAGAGTTTGGGACTTCTGTATAATTCCTCCTCACGTACCTTCTACTAGCTCAGCTCCCATTGATTAGAATGAGGGTGCTAGTGAGCGAATGCACCCTGCTTTCAGTAGCGGCAGCAAGAGGAGAAGTGCAATATATTATGAAGAATGAAAGAAATCTCATTTCCTAACTCAAATAACTAAAGAAAGCATCACCAGTTTGGATGCAGTAAAATGCAGTGGAGTCCATGCAAATTAGACTCCAATATGCATTTATCAAGAAAATTGAGCTGGATACGTTTTTTTAGCTTCACAGTTAATTTCAGATGAGTTCATGCTCAGAGGTGGGTGAGTAAGGAATGTTAATACTGCAATAATTTATATAGTAAGTTTTACCAAATAGAAGAGCGCATTCATTTTAAAGTAAATGACAAACTCACTGTGGATGTCTGTGAACAAGTTTACTCAAATCCATAATAAATATGTTTCAAATGGTGGTTATCACTATGAGACAGCTGAGCTAACACTACACTTTAAGCCATGGAAGTATGTTAGTGATGTTCATTTGAAGGCAACTCCTTTGGGTTACTCTTAACCTTGGCGCATATTCTTTTCTTAAAGGAAGGACTGGCCAACGTATATTTCACTGTAAATAATACTATGTTTAGTGTTGAAAACAATGGAGCAATGTATTTGGATAATGGAGTGCTGGACAGAGAATGCACGCCTGAAATTGTCATTGAGGTACGTAGAAATAAAGAGAATGATTTATGATTTACCAAGTTGAGTGATTACAGATGAGTTTGCAGCAAAGTTGTGACAACTTGTGTCATTATGCAATACAAAGGACCAGCTCTGGAAAGAAGGGATGATCTGTTTCCTTAATGCATAAGTCAATCAGAGAGGGGACTTTTAAAAAGTTTCACTGATTTAATTATGTATTATACAGGGTCAAGTGGTAATTCTTGTAAGCAAAGTCATCCTTAGTTGCCCCATCGTAATGCATACTCAAGTTAGTAAATTGAATTAATCCCTAGTTTTATTATTATTACTATAATAACAGACAGGTTAAGATTCAATATGGCAAGATACCACATTTTGCATCACCATTTTTGCCTTCATTGCTACCCTTCTATGTTATCTGAAGAACTACCTTCAGGTACCAGCATATATCGCCATACATTGTACAGGTCCCTGGCTGGTTAGGGGAAATCAGAGTATATCCACAGTTGGCTAATGATCTCTATGGCTCCCAAAGGTGGGACAGTCGGGCAGCACCCAAAAATATCCCAGTGAAAACGTTAGTTGGAAATAACATTACAATCTATCTGTGCTCATTCTTCCAGGTCTGGGCATTTGATGTGGGGTCGGACAGACTGAATTGCAGTGCCCTGGTTATCATAAATCTCCTTGATGTCAACGATAACAATCCAGAGTTTGGCAACAAAGCAATTATTTTCAATCTACCTGAGGGGGACTATCTACCTGCCACAGTTGGGGAAGTATTCGTAACTGATCTGGATGCAGGTTTAAATGGACAAGCAATTATCTATTCACCTTCTCAAGAGGAAAGTTTTGTTGTTTGGCAGGTAAGTAACACCAAATAATCCACCCAAGCAATTTATATAATCCATCAATGTAATGATGTTGAGTTGTATTGGAGATTAACAATTTAGCCTTGGGGTTTTCTCTTAACAGTGGTAACAAGATGAGATTTAACTATAATTAATTTTGTTGAACATTAAGACATGCTGTGTAAGGTTCATAGCATGGCTTCCTTTTATACTTAAGTGTTGCTAATTATATTTTCCCCTATAGAATGGAACTATTCTTGTTCATGGAGTTCTGGACAGAGAAAAGAAAGAGAAATATGTAATACCCTTAATAGCATCAGACCTCGGTGACCCACCAAGAAAGGTATTGTAAGTTGTGGGAAAATATAAGAATCTTGTTTCATGACTGAAGGAATGAGAGATCAGTAAAATATGAGGTGGTTTAGCTGAAAGTAACGTGAATGTGCAGAATTATGGCAGGTATTGGGTACAGCTAACCTTGTTAAAACATTGCTGCCTAAACAGTCACCAACCTTCTGTCTCATTGCCTCTCAACATCCTTGACACATCCATAAAGCAGAATCTTCTTTTCCTTCTGTACCAAAATGGCTTATGTTAATTTTGTATGTTTTTAATAATGTTATTGGTAATTTTGTATTCTTCCCTTTTGGAAAAATGGTATCAAATCTGAAAAATAAAATATAATAATACACTAAACATAGAAAAAATACTGTGTTAATAAGTAAAGGAGATAGAATAAAAAGGTGTTTAACCTAAAATTACAAGTTTATATTTTTACAATATATAATCTGTGTTATTTTGGTGAATAAAGGTACTTTTCTTAACATGACTATGAACTTGCATTGAACCATATGAAAGCAATCTTCACACAAGATATAGCTGTATGCATCTACATAGGCAATCAGATAGAACTGATAGTGGTTTGCAGGTGTCAGGATCCTACCCTGGATTTCCAAGGTGTTGCTTGCGAAGAGAATTGTCACTTTTTCATGCTGAGATGCGACCATGTAGTGAGCCTTTTTGGTCATGGTTGGGTGCATTTTATATATTGTTAGTCTTCCTGGTTTTTTACTTTTCCCATGACGTTGCTCATTTGCTGCCCATCCTAAACCCTTTAGCCTTTGTCTGCCAGTTAGATTTGGCCTTAACAGAGCAGCTAATCCCAGAACATCAAGGTATCTGGAGGCTCAACCAAAGGGGAATGTGATTGTTATAGGCAGAAAACATTATTTTTCCTTGGTCGTCTTTGACCAGGGGTCCTACCATGATGCATAAGCATTACACCAGGAGAGTTGTGGTTTCTGCTTGTTCACTTCCCTATTCATGATTTAACTTAAGGCCCAACACTGGCAGGTTTCTCCAGCTAGAAGATCTATGCTGGGACTGGAGAATGCATAATTTAATTCCTAAATAAAACCAAGCTCTTCCTGCCACAGAAACTCACTTGGACATTGGACCTTCATCATGTATAGTGAAGCCAAGGAGTTGAAGCCACAACTCTCCTGCAAGCTTTCCTGTAAATTCTCCTTTTAGTGAATACTAGTCCCCAAACTACAGTATGTCAATGGGAATCTACCAATATGTTCAACACATCATCCGTTTAATAAGGCGGCTCCTGTGTTAGTTTCATCCTGCTTAGACTGAATTTACTGAATGCTCATTATAGTTGCTCATATTTTACTCCTGTAGAACTTTGCAGATGCTGTGATAGTCATACAAGATGTTAATGATAATGCGCCAACCTTCAGCCAAGATGAATATTTTGCGCGCATTGTGTTAAGTAATATGAACGAAGGGGACCCAGTGATCACAGTGCCTGTTACTGATCTGGATACTGGAAATAATTCCCAGATTTGTTACAGGTAATAAATAATTATTTATTTTTTCTGTTGGCCAGGTGTTAGCAAAAGCAAAATGTTTGTACCATAGCCACATTAGCCTTGGACCTGCTAACCCATGTGATATGTGATTGTGATAACCCATGTGATACAATATCTAAAAAAAATTGCTAGTATAATATCATTAAGAAAGTGATGTGTCAAGGTCCCATTACATTGATAAAAAAAAATGCTGTTTTACATTACATTAAGCAATTTCCTTAGCACATCTATGCATAATAGACTGAATTTTCTTAATAAATAAATATTTGAAGGTTTTTTTCTACATGCTACTTTTGGATTTGAGGGATAGTTTTTCCACTTGCTAGCAGATCAAAGAAAACTTAATGTACAGCAGATTATTGTTGTTTAAACTGGTAAAAACACAATTTACAAATCTTGATTCCCTTTAGATTTCAGCAAGATTATAATGATTTTACCATTAATGGAGAAACCGGACAAATATCTCTTTCAAGTAACATATCTGCAGATTCCACGGACAGAAGCTTCGCACTGGTTGTGATTGCGACTGACTTCGGAGATCCCCCTCTCTCATCTAGTGGTAAGTGGCCACTGCTACAAATTAACCCCCCCTACACACACACACACACACAGTACTAACCTCTATGAATTACAGATTGTGAATTGAAGCTTTTCTTTAAAAGCAAAAACATTTCACAAAAATAATACAAAAATAAATGTATAAATCTAAAATTATCTATATCTTAATAAATAATCCATCAGTTCTTGTTTTGAAATACAAGCCATCCAGGAAAGAAATGGTTGAACGTATGATGTGTGATCACCAAAGAATGTGTGAAAATTCTGTGTACAATATTTAGTGCTTTACATACCATAAGCAGAAAACTGTAAGAGAACATTGTATTTACCAAACTAATGGCTAAATCATCCCGTTGTAGGTGTGCGTTTAATGAGTTAGGGGTGCGTAACTGGTAGTTTTCAGGTGAATGTGTTTTCAGGTGAGCCAACGTAGTGTAATACATAATTAAATCAATGGGGACTTTCAAGAAATCTCACTGATATAAAGGGGAACTCCCACTATTGTTTAACTGGTATCAGATCAAAATATTTTAAAATATTGAACTGTTTTCTTTCTTTCTTTTTTTTTTAAACAGCTTGACTTTTCGCAAAATATAATGTTTAAAGGGAGCTGTTCATTAGTCATTTGCATATGAGTCCAGTCTACTAGACAAGGACCTCCACTCCTTATCATACTGCCTTGTTTATACAATAGAATGGCTCACCCAGCTCTAGCTAATGAAAGTCTACGTAGGAATTGGCATGGCCTTCATGAAGCAGTGTGGTGTTTGTGGAAGAAGAAGTCATTCAAAATTTTATAAGACTGTTAACAATGGCGGTCTTCAGGTCTGTCGCTAAAGGAAAGGCAACATTTGATAAAACCAAGCTAACCTACTTTTCTATGTGAGGTATTTTATTCTTAAGGAAAAATATACTTATTCCATGGGACTTCCCCTTTAAGTCCTTCATAATGCATTGTGAAGTTGGTAAGGCAACTCAAACTCCAGAATGCTTTCTCAAATTAATAACTATCTTATTACTTAGAGTGACTAGAAAGGGACAAAATAAACCCATGATCACTGAAAAACACCATTGATCTGTCCCAAACTTATTTACTTAAAAATTAAGCAAAGAAACCAAAAGAAACCAAAAATGAAGAAAGGAATTGTGACTCTTCACATGTCTAGGGATTATGTACATTTAGGGTCTAAATTAAAACAATTTGTGTGGTCTATCTGTAACTAAACTAATGTTTCTAATAAAAGTCTCTGTTTTAGCTTATTATGACTTTTTTACATTTCAGTGACTGTTTTTGTGACAGTGGTGGTAAATGATACAGCGTTTGGGCTGCAGTTTGTAAATTCTCATTATCATTTCACGATTCCTGAAGAGCAGCCAGTAGCTGCTGAGGTTGGGACAGTAAGAGCCGTCACTGGAAACGCCAGCATCTCCGTAATGTATTTTCTGAAGACATACACCGATATATTTTCTGTTACTAACAAGGGCCATATTATTACACACGTTGTGTTAGATCGAGAGAACCATGACAGTTACAACATTCTTGTGAGAGCTACTGATTCACGTGAACCACCCAATACGTCAGCCACCGTGGTATGATCCATTTCATTTCATTCGTCTAATGTTTTATATTCATACACATACTAACCTGGTTTGTCTATGCACATGAATATGTTTTTTGTTGCTTTCTTAGTTTCTAGTTCTTATGATTAAGTGATATTTGCCAAGTACCGGTTGTGCCAATTGCCCCATGTGTTACAAACATTTCATATCTAGAAGCATAACAAGTACAACATCTTACCCCCAGTTTATTGAATTTGCTCCATTCTACAGTCTCCATCATTGTAATAGCGCTACATAATCTGATGGCCCTCTATAAATAACATGTAATAATAATGATAATATTACTACTTCTACTACTAAGTTAACAAAAACCGACACACTTGAATTTTCATTAATATTTAAGCTGCTCTTGAGTTGATGTTACTGCTCGGCCCTTGAGTATAAAGTTGAGTTAAGCTGAACTGCTAAATTTCATTGCAGATGCCAGGCCCAGAGTGAATGTGGCCATGTTTACTTAAGTAACAAAAAACCAATAATTTTTTATGATATGTCAGATAACTCAGAGGTATACCTGAAACTTTCTGAAAATAATTAGTTTATTATTACTTTAGTATGAAAACTTAATGGATTATTGTTTTTTTAGCAACAATAAACGAATCATTTTTATGATATACTTGAAATGTTCTCTATTTTTTTTTAAACTCCTGTCAGTTAAATACAATCTAGATTTTCCAATAAAAGTTGGATTTCCTCCTTGAAAAAGTTTTTTATGATTTTAACGTGCATGTGGAAAGTAAATTGGTTTGGCTTGGTGGTATTTCCCTCCAGGTTCACCTCATTTGGCAGGTTTCCTCACATTTCTTGCCAATGCCTTCCAAGGTTTAAGTGTTATGAGTGATATTTGTGGTTAGGGGCTTCTGGTGTGTAAATCAGAGCCTTAGACATAATGAAGACACCTGTTGTTATTAACTATGTTTTTGTGTCTATCCACTATCGCTGGGAAAACTTTAGTGATGAATTTATTTTTGCGCAACATAGTCAACGCAAGAGAAAGATCAATTATTTGCCTAAAAGCAAATTACAATTATATTTCACTGGGTTAAGATTTGTGGCTTTGTATAAGAAGGAGCTGTGTTTTAAAAGGAATTTAAATTTATTTTAAATAGCTAAAAGTTAAAACAGTAATGCTAACAAGATTAAATCTTCCCCCTATCATTCCCAAAAATTATTTTCATGTAAATATTTAAAGGAAAAAAACAAAATCTGCTAACATACTATAGCGTGCAGTTATGTTTTTTCTAAGCGTGGCAGCAACTTTTGTCCAGAGGTACTGCAGAATATTTCCTGAAACAAAATAATTATTTTAATTTACTTTTAGGTTACTGTTTCCATAAGTGACATAAACGATAACAACCCGCTCTTTTCACCACTGATTCATACACATCTCACATGTCAAGAGAACATGGATTTTATTGATATTGGCCTAATCACAGCTACTGACATGGATAAAGGAGATAATGGTTGCGTGACCTATTCGTTGGAAAACGACTTTAACAGCACCTTCCATATAAACAGCTCTACTGGTGAACTGACTATAATCAAGTCGTTGGACAGGGAAACAAAAGACAGTTTTGATGTCAAAGTAGTGGTGAGTAGTTGTGGGTACCATGTGTACCATACAATGCACCAACACCCACAGGGATGTGAAGTTACAGAGATAGGACCTAACAGGCCCGGATAGGCCATCTGGCACACCGGGCAAACGACCAGTGGGCCACTGACTGACGGCGCCACAAGACAGCACCGTGCACACAGATCGGGTGCTGCAGCGGGTGGCTAGATGCTGATACATCCAGCCATATGCTACTGACCATAAAAACATAGCGTGCGGCCGTTTATAACCAGCCGTCTGCCATCACTGGCCTAAAAGTGATCTCTCATGGACCTCTGGGCCTCTCATCAACGCCAGTCCAGCCCTGGACCTATGATGTCTACCTAACTCTGTACCTTCTATGAACAAAATTATATATGCACTACCATTTCCTTTTTCATCAGGCTACGGATTTGGGAATTCCTCCATTATCGTCTACAATAATTATCCATATTACTGTTGAGGATGTCAACGATAACCCCCCAATATTTAAAGAGGAATCAAATGTTATTTCAGTGAAGGAAAACGAGCCTCCACAAGTGGTATTTAAAATTAACAAATTAAGTTATCTATCTATAAGTCTGATTTAATACGCAATGTGTTTCTCGAGATCTTTTGTTTCATAAGAGTTGGTTGTTTTTTGTGTTTATTTAGATATTGAATATTCCTGCAATGGATAAGGACATAGGAAACAACGCTCGTATCTCATATTCCTTGGCAAATACCTCACCTCTGTTTTACATTGGATGTGAATCTGGCAGTATTTCCACTCTTCAGCCGTTAGATTATGAGACAGACACACAGCATTTCTTAAAAGTAGTGGCGGTCAACCCATCGGATCCACAGCTCCAGAGTACTGCAACAGTAACTGGTAATCCTGGCGTTATATGTTCTGCTACGTAGCAAATTCTACAGTTTTAATAAATCGTATTTATGGTTTTCCATGTGCAATTAATCACCAACAAGGCTTGTAGTGTTGATTGACATTTTGATGATATTTCTGCAGTCAATGATCAGATGTCAGTTGTACGTTATCTCACATCCCAAGGAACTTACAAAGTAATATCAATACAAATAGTAATATAGTAACTCCACACCCCTAGTGGAGTAATAGTTATTACCTGCTCATCCCAAATACTTTGCACAGCTTGCTAGATCTTGCACAAATATTTTTATAATATTTTTATCCCTGGTACCTTCCCCATATAGCCTACCTTATCTACGCAGCATCGCAGGGTTTAACGGGAGTGGAAATCCATAGGTTCGCCGTCAGGAGGCCCCTGCCGGCGACCAACAGAGTCGCTCGCACAGACCTTTAACATCTGATGGTGGAGCTTGGCCTGGAGTCTCCCCGCTCCAAGAATTAAAGATCCGTATGAGCAGGTGCACTTCATTGGTTGATGGCAGAGGAGGCCCCTGCTGGCGACCAATAGAGTCGCTTTTATGGACATTTAATTCCTGGTGGCTAACCCACGGATTTCCGCTTCCGTTTTGTTTAAGATAAATAAATAAATAATAGTACTGCTTTTATATATATTGTTTCTCTTATTTCTAGTGAATGTAGAAGATGTGAATGAAGAGACACCAACATTTCAATACCCAGTTTATAACAGGATAATAGAGGACAGCGCCTACTCCCCGGGCCTCCTTCTTTTTGACATCAATGCCTCAGATGAGACCAATGATCATGATAAAGGAGTTCATTATGCTATCTCGGGTATCCAACCAAATCTAGCCAGGTTCTATTTAATGCTAATGGATCCCTAGGCAAGCTTTAGTCACTTTATTGCATGACACATGTTCTAAAATTCATGTTCTAATAACCAGCCTTAATGCTTATTATATACTAAAGCCTTGCCCTTTAGCACTACAGAATACCGGATTTACAGGGTAGCAATTAACACATTGTCCTAGATTACATGTTAATTGTTGGAATCAATGGAAACATTCAAGTGGTTTCCGTGGCTATGGCTTCACGTTTAGAACTGTCCCAGAAACGATCTTTGTTTTCATATAACCACATTATCTTTCTGTAGATGGTAACAGTGAAGGACTGTTTGTGATATCAAATTCAACTGGCCATATAATTCCAATAAACGATCTTCCAAGACACAATGTTCCTCTGCACTATATACTAACGGTCAGGGCCACGGACCTTGGTGTTCCTCCTCTATCTGCCTATGTGAAGGTGCTGTTATATTACAATATTAAATCATTACTTACAATGGAAGCTTTCAATATTCCAAAAATAATATAAGCCAATAATCTAAGTTTGGGATAAATGCAAAGCAATTGGTATTAATTAATAAAAAAATTTAAAATAATCTTTACCATTGTTTGGGTTGAATAACAGTTACATATGAATAAGGTGTATGCTTTAAAAAGCATTATAGTAATATCAAGAATTGGTGCTTTTCCCAAAATTATTGTTTAAACATAGAGAGATATTAAGGAAATGTGCTTAGAGTAGAAGAGTTTGGGTCTTTATAGCAGGTATAATGGTCATACTACGTGGACTGAATAGTTTGCCATCAACTTCTATGTTTCTATTTTTTTACTGATGTGTAAAAGTAGCAATAATAACGTTTGTTCTGCTTTTACTCCAAGGTATATATAACAATTGCTCCAAACAACATGAGTTCCCCAGTGTTCTCAGCAGACACCTACATGCCTGATCCTATCAATGTCCAGGCTTTGCCATCTACTTTCCTGGTGCAGATCTTCGCACATTACTCTACAGCTGTTATATACAACATCACCTCTGGAAATGAAAAAGGTAGTGTCGCTCATTACATCAACTGCTATACTTACTCTTCAGCATACCATAGTGAGACTAAGATGATGTTTGATACAGAGTTCCAGATCGAGATTAACTGATACATGACTAGGAAGCAGCAGCTATAGCCAATACCTAAAGAACCCATTATAGTTTTTGTATGACTTTTTATAATAGCTTATTTATCTCATGTCCCCTATACATTCCATCCTTGACTGCACTATTTGATCTGATTTACCCAAGCCATGCCTAAGACATCTAATAAAAAGTTGAAAGTTTTCCTTTGTGTGATGTGAATTATTTTGTATGACTTTTTCCAATACAATTGTTATGTTTATTTTTTTTCTATTAGGTTACTTTAGCCTGGATCCGCTAACTGGAGTAATAAGAACTAAGAAGGCCTTGAAAGAAAAGGACTTTCCGTTTGATTTGACAGTAATGGCAGTGAATCCCACAAGACCGGATATATTCAGTGAAGCTAAAGTGCACGTGACTGTTAAAGATGACAGTAACTTTACTCTTGTTTTTCCAAATGTTCTTGTGGAAGTCAAGTTCAAAGAAGTAAGAAAGTACACTTAATAACTACAGTTATACCAAAGAAGACCAACTTCCAAAATGCAATAGACTTGGGTGGAATTCTTATAGTGACTGTATGGAGTACACTGGTTTGCCAATCAGAATCTAATTAAGTATGCAAATCATGCACCCTTAAATTCCAGGCATCATTGGAATCTACACAACATCAAACATAGGGAGAGTCACATATGATTCAAAAGAACGAGATTGTTGAACAAATAATAAATTGATGAAAAGTCGGGATTTTTTGTCTAGCGATATGACAGCCACATTCTACCTGCAAGAGGACTATGTTGTTGTAATAGTAGGAAGTAATACAAGTGGATTATTATTGTAAAATCATACCTAGAAGTAGAAATGAATTCACCCATCAGGCTTATAGCTTCCCGCATGCATAGACCTAACAATCCTTTATGAAAACAGGAAGAACTTCTGTTTTAAAATACGATGCTACATTTCAAACATCTCTGATATTTGTTTTCTGTTATTCTCACAGGAACAATCCTCCCCTTCCTTTATTATACAGCAGAAGGCCTTTGAGAAATCAGGAAAAAATCCTGTAATAACCTATACCATTTTAAATGCAGATAGAGAATATTTCAGTGTAAATCCCACCAATGGCAAGGTTTATGCTGAAACCACATTTGACTTTGAAGAAGGTCCCACTGAATACCGGGTAGGTTTTTTGCTGTGTATGACGCCTTTATGTTATGACATATGTCATACCTGAGAACTCCTTGAGCTTGACCTGGAGTCTCTGGGTCAGTTTCTTCTTTCTCCGTCCAGGGGAGTCCATTTGGCCATGCCCACTCGCTGCCCACTCCTTGCCCACTTACCACCTACTAAAAGCTGTCTGAAGCTAGCCTTGCCCCTATGTGTAGCTAGCCCTGTCCTCTCACAAAGAATTCCATGCATATATACCAAGAAATACTACTCAGTCCCATGTGCCTATTTTACCCATGTGTGCAGTGTTGCAAGCACTTGTGCTTGTGGTCTGGATTACTCTCTTAATTCTCATGATTACACCGGTTTAGTTTGACCAGTTACTGAAATTCAGGGATGTTAGTATTTATTAGTAAATAGAATATTGTATTAGTGTTACTTAGTAAGACAAATCCATCAGTAGTTTGATAATAGGGTTGCGGACCGGATGTGGATAAATTGCTGAAGAACTCATGGGTTCCTCAAACTTGATGGGGACCATATGGGAGCCCTGGAGGGGTATTCTCTGACCCAATGGCTGCAATTTTAACAAGATGATGAATGGAAATATTTAACAATGACAATGATATTAAAACAAATCCCTAAGGTCTTTATCTGGTTTTATTTTTGTATCTATAGGTTGTGCTTAGCGCTGAAGTGCGTGGATTCCCTGCCATGAAGAAAGCATATTGTACTATTGTAATCTACATTGTTGACATCAATGACTGTGAACCAGAGTTTGAACCCATGGGAAATATGGTGGTTGAAGAGAATGCACCTCGAGGCACACTTGTTGGCAAAGTGACCGCAATTGACAGAGACAGTGGAGAGAATGCATTTATATTCTACAGCCTGCTTGGTAATACTGGAGAGAATGCGTTTATATCATACAGCGTGCTTGGTAATACTGGAGAGAATGCGTTTATATTATACAGCCTGCTTGGTAATACTGGAGAGAATGCGTTTATATTATACAGCCTGCTTGGTAATACCGGAGAGAATGCGTTTATATTATACAGCCTGCTTGGTAATACCGGAGAGAATGCGTTTATATTATACAGCCTGCTTGGTAATACCGGAGAGAATGCGTTTATATTATACAGCCTGCTTGGTAATACTGGAGAGAATGCGTTTATAATATACAGCCTGCTTGGTAATATTTACATGCTCTAATTGTGTTTTTCTCATTGTGCAAAAAATATGTGCAATGATTGTCTTGCCCGGTAGTCCGAATAAACAAGATGCATTCGTTTTTTTCTCTATTTGCAAAACACAATAAATAAAAATATTTTATTTATTTTCTAAGTAAAATCACATACGCTGCTGTGGCAGAAAATAAATTATACCTTTGTACAAAAAGCCTTTATCTGCTTAAGTTTAAGGTGGGGGATTTGATTTTATAGCAGGAGCTGTGTAAATTACAGTACATGCAGTGTTTTTGTTACCGTATCATGTTTTATTCTATATTACACATTTTTAGCTGTTATTGCTTTTTGTGCTCATATTGTGTTTCTATTTGCTTGCACTCAGGTGACGACGGCCTGTTCGAAATAGATGGACTGTTTGGGAATATTTTCGTTAAAGAACCACCTGACTACGAAAGCCAAAAAAGCTCAGTGTTAAAAATAATAGCCACAAACAATAAAACATCTCCCTTTTATCAGGTAAATACAGTTACAAGACTTGTAAATACAGTTACAAAAATGAATCTAAGGAAGAGGAGAGTTCATATATTTATGTTCATTGATCATTTTACTTGGTTCATGCCAAACTAAATATTTTTAAACAACTCTAGGCAAGAAACTGAAATAACCTCCTCCCTATCGTTATACCCTTTATTCACATGGGGTATATGTGTCCCGTTTTTGCTTTGCTGTATCTCATGACACGGCTTCCACACCAGAAATGGTCCTAAGGAACAGCCTTGGTGCTTTGTGGTTGATATCTCTATGCAATGAGCCGTAACAAAGGTTCTTGACACCTGGGAAAGGTTCCGTGGTCCCATCCCTAGCTGACCTCACATTTGCTTCTGGAAATGAGAACGGGTGCTGGGATACTTGCTGATGAGTGGCACAAGTCCACGGCTCTTTGTGGCACCAGAGGCAACGGCCTCTCTTTCCCCGCGGAAGTTCCAGCCCTGTCTATGCAGAAACTCACTTGTTGTAAGGCAGTTAACTCTAATCTTGTTGCAATGAGTAAAATAAGTATGGTAAATGCATCTTAATAGCCTTTATTCAGGGCCGGCCCAAGGCAAAATGCCGCCTGGGGCGAATTTTAAAATGCCCCCCCTTTAACTACCCTTTCTCTCCCTCCATCCCTGACGCCCCCCCCGGCATTACAAGCCGGCACCGAGACTGAACAGGGAGACTCGCCGCAGAGGAGAGAGAGGGGCGCCGAGCGGGTACTGACAGCTTGGTAAGCGAAAACCATTCGGCGCCCCTTTCTCTCTCTTTCGCTTAAAAAAAAAAAAAAAAAAAAAAAAGGGCTCGGGGCGCTCCACTTGGCTCCATTGTCGGGCCGGCCCTGCCTTTATTGGTTATTATTGTTAGAAATAGTTGCATTTCATTTAATGCTCAGTATAGAGAAAATAATCACATAGTACTCCGCTGTACTAAAGATATACAAAGGTAACAGAATTGTGGTATAACTCATTACTGATAACTACTCTAAAAAACACTAATTATATAAGTTTTTTTAATGTTTGGTTATCCTTAATATTTTTTTATTACAATTTATGAAATAATCCATGCACTGTGAATGGTTTGTTTAAAATGTTTGCTTTTTAAATTATGAAATTAAATATTTAAATTTTATAGGCCAGCACACAAGTCACAGTTGAAATACTAGATGTAAATGACAATACTCCAGAAATCACACCAAACCAATATTTTGCTGAATTAAATGTGAATAGCCCCGACGGGACTTTCGTGGTGCACGTGAACGCAAAGGATAGGGATCAGGTAATCACTGTGATCTGTATTGTTATTTCGGCATAAGTCTGATTGGATCGTTAATTGATCTTTTCACTTGTCAATGCTTCTCAATTTGCTGATGAGCACATGTAGACATTTAAAATAATTTGAACTTTTTGACCACGTGGTGATTAAGACTGAGACATTCTATTGCCTATTGCTAAGGCAATATGAGCTAAGATAACAAAGCTAGAGCACATACAAAAGGGAAATATGCAGCTATCTTAAAACATATTATACATAAACTAGAACTGTTTTAGAGAAGAAAGCAGCAGAATACTTTTGAATCCTTATTTTTAATCGGAGTAATAAAAATTATGGGAGTTCTCCTTTGTGGGAGAAAATATCCTCATATATTCCAATAATGCCTAATAATTGATCATCTATTGTTATTTTGGTGGATATGTTGATCTGTCTATCCCGATACAGGGGCAGAATGGTGTTATTGAATACTTCATCTTGCCAGACTCAACAGCTTCTGAATGCTTCCTGATTGAAAATGTGAGAAATGGAACCATTATCACCACTGGAAGCCACATGGAAACGGGACTGGTTAATTTAACAGTACTGGCTAGAGATAGAGGCTCTCCTCCGCTGAACAGCACTGCAATAGTCCTTGTAAATGTAATAGATAAGCAAACCTCACCAGAATTTAGCCCTAATGAAATAAGGTGAGTTCCATCCTATGGGTTTCAGGAACTGGCAGTCATGCCAATGGAGATCAGTGGATTTTTCTTCAGTCTGGTAATTACACATTACACAGTATGTCATATGCATGGTTTTACATGGAAATATTGTGAGATCAGTGTGATGTAATGCTTCCAGTATTAGTATTGCATGTGATTTCTGAACCACTTAATACCAACTTGCTAAAGACTCCAAGTGAATTAGAAGTATTTTCCTATTTTCATCATTGTGTCCCTCATGGAAACATTAAAAATCCACATGATGTGCAATAAAAACACAAGAATTAACAAACTATAGGAACATATTTTTTAATAAAAAATATATATAATGGTGCTATTTTGAAAGGAAATAGTTCCATAGTCCTTCTTGCAAAGAATAAGCTGCTGATCACTTCTGATACAAAGTAGTGGTAAAGAAAAAACAGTTTGTCCTGTGCAATAGCGGACTACCTATATACAGATTACATAGGGAAATGACCAAAGACTTGTATGTAATGTATGTTAGTGCAGACTAACTTTGAACTGTAAAGCACCACAGCGCCGTCCCTTTTATTTTAGCATGATATTTTTATATTTGTTATCTTGTTTACCTGTTTCAGCACCACCATAAAGAAACAAAAAGGAATACGCAAGCCTATTTACACATTTGCAGCAAATAATGCTGCAGGAAAAAATCTCACTTACATTATTGTTGCTGGTAATGAACATGGTGAGTACATACAGGATTATATTTTCTATACAGGAAAGCAGCACTGGGCATTAGAGATAAAAACATATTTTAAAAGTGGTCATAATACATTGTGCAGTAAAGCAGAAGTAGGAGAAGTAGGTGGTTTATGTGCAGACTCGATACATTTGAATGCTTACCTGCAGGTTTGTTTACCTTGGATGGACAAACTGGACAGTTACGGACAACAGGCAAATTTAGTGACGACTCACAACTGACCTATAATGTGACAGTGGAGGCCGTTGAAATCCCACAATTGTTAGGTAAGAAATGTTCACACAAAGTTGCGCAGTGCTTTAAAGTATTGCAATGAATAACTTTCTGGTCTAACTCAGAATTTTATAAATAAAGAGATTATTTTAGTGGATTTAGCATTCCGAGCAAAAAGTAATCTGCACAAGATCACTTCCATTGGATTTATTATACAGTGTCAAGGGGTTTCAGGTGGCCTTCATCATCCAGGGATACATTTTGTACACCCACTGAGATTGAATAATAACGAGGCAGCCTTCCCAAGGCCAACACACACAAAGTTACACCTTTACAAAAATCTAAGCATCAAGTGATAACTGAAGTTGAAACCTTTCTTTGGGTCAACATCTAATACGATTTAAAGTCACAAACCTTTGGGACCTCAATGTGTCCACTAGGTGACACCCTGTGATTCACGCTATTTTATAAAAAGGGCAAACAAGATATTTGGGGTAAGATTTGATAGGAGACTAGCCCTTTTGGCATAGATTGTATGTGCATGACTGCCTGCGTGCCAGACACAGCCCTGGGGGTAAACTAGCACTTTTTTTTATTAAGAGTGAAAAATTATTCACCCATAGAAAGTTGGTGATCCTAGTGAAAGGGTTCACCTGCCCCGCACTGGTTCATTTTGTGAGCAAACTATCTAGGACCAGCCGGTAGTTGCAGGAGTGGGGCAGCAGATCCATACTTCTAGACTTTATATGTTAAACAAATGAAGTCTGATCTTGCCAAATAGCACATTCGCTTAAAATGATTCATACATCAGCAGGTTACCTTGGCATTTGCAATTTATAAAGGTAGAGGGAAAAGTGCCTCAGAGCCCTCAGTGAACGAAGCTTCTAGCCAAAAGTCAGTAGAACTCGATGTATTACCGTATATCCTTGTTGAATAATGAATTAGGCAGGTACTCTTTGGCACTAAGTGACACAACCTAAACTCCCCGATGCTGCACCAGCCTATTTGGTAGCCAAAATAAGATGATTATCAATACATATTGAGTATATTATACTGTGCAAAACAGCTGTTTTATTGATCATGTTTTTTTTTTTTACGTAGATCCTTTACCAAAGAACACGGCACATTTAGAAATATTTGTGCAGAGGGTTAATGAAGGCCCCAAGTTTGAGAATCGTTTGTACAAAGCGGAAATAGTAAACTCTGTACCCAGCAAGTTCCCGGTCACCAGAGTAGCGGTATGTTGACAATTTGACATCTCAATATTTTTTCTGTTATTTTGTGCTGTATAATGTACTTCTTTAAATTGCTGTTAATTTTTATATTATATTATGTGCTTTGGACAGTGTTGCCATTGTTTTTTGTAAAGCGTGAAAGTTGATGGTTAACATAATTGTTTTTGGTGTGCACATGTGTCAGAGGTTTTGCATTTTGCAAATATTATTGTGGACAAGGTAAGGTATCTTAATAAAACGCTTTATTAAATGTATATAACCACATTGTGATGTGCAAGTTTATCAAAACACTACACTAGTGTTTTGTTTTATGTAAAACATTACACAACAAAATCCCTGTAATACACTAATATCTCTAGATGTGTTTTCCCAACTTAGGTTGACCACACAAGCTTACTTGCTTAGAAGTTACATACATCAACCCTTAATTTCGTATTTGAACTTAGTACCTAATAATAAAGTCCCACTAAAGATACAGTCTTGGGTCTATTCATGAAGATGTCGAATCTCCTACCCATTTGGGGGAAATAATTTAAAAACATAATTTCTATTAAGTTCCCCCCGTATGGGTGGATGAGGTCCATCCAAGCACCCTTTGGGGTACCACTTTTAAAGAAAATAAAAGTTCAATTACCTTTTTAAGTATTAAATATTCTCTCTCCCCTTGACCTTTAATCAGTGCATACCATTGCCAGCCAACTTGAGCCCCCCATAGATGACTTAATTAGCCACTTATGGGATTTATGTGCTTCAAAATTACTACACCTAGTA